>NC_143515.1:28338644-28420507 GCF_031878675.1 Megascapheus bottae
CCTTTTCTTTCTGCTCTAAAAATTCCCATTATGAAGTTCAGCAAGTAAAAAAAAAGTATACATGCTTAGGACAGAGAGAAGTAGAGATATAATTATGTGTCTATTCCATAGATAGGAAAATCAGATTTAATACATTGTGATAAATAGTGGATCTGAAAATAATGGGTTTTCTTAATTGTGAATTGACTATGATAAATATTAAAAGAAACCATGAAGGTTAGGCATCAGCTGCGCTCCCATGAATGTCTGGAAGAAGGTCAAGCTTGCATATATGGCTCATTCTCTCCTGAGACTATCCTCTCATAATGTAAGGCGGTGATGAGGGACCACCAGCTATCAGGTTTGCAAAGCAGCTCAGATACATCACAGCCCATTTCAGACACACGAGGATTCTTGAAATGCTCACACTGTTAAAATGGTTGCAAAGCAGAAATATAGAAACACTCAAAATCACAGAGCATGCAGGGTCTCCAAGTCTTAGCTTGTCTCTTTGCTTGAAGATATCATCTTCAGAAACTATAATATTATCTTAATGCTGGTGTAAACCTTTAGCCAATGTTTTCGATTGTTAAGTAGAATGAATTATTGTCATAAAAAGCCTTATGTGTTTTGAAGATTTTTAATCATAATTATCTTTGTTTACAAGTACAAAAACCCAAGTTACTTGCTCTAGTCTGGCACTGTTCTTCTGAAAAAATACTCTTGAAATAATAAGCATGTAAAGTTTAGTTCTATGTATATTGTGTGTTCTTTTTTCAGATATTTTCTTGTAATTAATAGAAAGGTTACGTTATATTCGCCAGATAGAAGGTATATTACATCACAAACATTGATACCCTTTCTCATGTTTTTGTCCCCATTTCCCTCCCCCCACTCCTGTCCCTCACATTGTTTTCTCCCCTTCCCTATCCTATTTCAAATAACCAAATAAACATATATACAATATATCAGATAACAAAGTAAAAAACTATAACAGTATGAGATTACCAAGGGGATAGCAAAAGAGATGAGAGGTAACACAATACAATAAGGACAATAATCACACATTATATGGTTCTTGTTTCTATATCCTGGAGGTCCTTTCATTTATCATCATCCCATTTGGCCTTATGTATCTAGGTTTTGTTCTATTGTAAATTTCTGCATATGCTTTGTTCTTTATTGAACTTCTGGCACAGTGTTAGTGCATTGGTTTTTCTCATGTGTACTTACATTTATTATACTATCTGATAAATATTTTGCCTCTTTATTAGAACAAAGAATTACTTCTGATAATCATCTTGTGATAAAAAGCTATTTTTTGTATATATATCATTGTAAAGGAAGAAATAAAAAGGACAATATCTTATATAGCTTCTAGTTATTAGAAATTTTGTTTCTTTCATTCTGTATGAATGCAGTCACAAAATTGATGATAGATAGATCTCAAACAGATGATACATAGAAGCTTTGATATTTGAAACGCCATTCTTAACAAGCTTTTTAAACAACTTTTTTTAAAAAGGCAAAAAATAATGCTAAACTAACAGATTTTTATAGGTCTTTTTTTTCTTTTTCTTTCTTTTGTCTTTTTTTAACCAGTTTTGGAGCTTGAACTCGGACTATGCATTATTCTTGAGAATTTTTGTGCTCAATGCTAGCTCTGTACCACTAGTGTGGACCTAGCCACAGCATCACTTCTGGCCTTTTCTGAGTATGTCATTGGAAATAGCCTCACAGGCTTTTATGATCAGACTGGCTTTGAACCATAATCCTTATATCTCAGTCTCATGAGTAGCTAGGATTACAGATGTGAGCCACCAATGCTCAGCTATTTATTTCCTTGTGGTTTATCTTTGCTTTTATTCATTTTGTTTTATTCTTTTTTGGGATTTCATTTTTTATTAAATAATTTATTAACATTGATTTTTATATTATGTTTCAAATGATACATTTAACAAACAAGTATTCAAGAGGGAATCTCTATATACAATCACTGGCACTTAGATTTTAGAACGTATTGTTTTATTCTTTACTGGCAGTTTCCTTGTGAAAATTTTAAATATGTTTAAATGTCACAAAAATATTAATTACATATATAGTAGAGCTACGTTTGCAAAATATTGTATTGTAGCTCTCCATTTGGATGCTACCTGTAATCTTAGCACTGGACATATTGAGGCAAGAAGTCTTCAAGTTTGTGTATAGCTTGAGTTACATAATGGTTTTCTCCCTCAAAAAATTAACAAAGAAGTCAAAAGCAAACTCAAACTTAACGCTTCTTCTCTCTCCATACAGGTCCAACCTGTCTAGACTCTGATATATCTTTAACAAATTTCTCATAGACCTCATTTTAGCTTCTAGGATTTCTGACAGGTATGAAGAAGTCTTCTCACAAGCTTGAAAATTTTTCATCATTCCCTACTGTAGTTTCTAATAATTCTCCCTTAAACAGGGATGTTCTGCCCATTGTAAGGAGGCTAGCATCTGGAGCATCTTTGGACATCCAATTTCAGAAGCTCCTTCCACCATCATCTGCTGAAAATAATATGTAGGTCTCAAAATGACTTTCTTGGGGTATTGACCCACCCTTGGAGAACCACTAATCTAATCTCCCCTCACTGAACAATTGGGTTTTCAGGAAGACCTTCAAACTGGAGAAGAGCCTGATTATCCTGGGCTTTTGCAATAATTCTGCCTTGCTCTCATTGATTCCATGTAATTAGTAGAAGACATTTTCTTATTCTCAATTTAAAGAGGAGGAGGAGGAGGAGGAGGAGGAGGAGGAGGAGGAGGAGGAGGAGGAGGAGGAGGAGGAGGAGGAGGGAGGAGGTGTGACCTATCAAAGGCCAAGTGATTAGAGAATTTTAGTATCAACCTTGATAAGATCTCTGTAATTCTGAAGGGTGAACTAGTCTGACTCTGTTTTCTTATCCAAAACACAAATTCAATGAGAACTACTCAGATTTAATCACCTAAGATTTCAGTCCTTGGCTGGCCAGATACTCTACTCAGGAATAATTTAAATTCAATTGTGTACTCCTGTGTAAGCTTTAACCTCTTTTTTTCTTTATAAATTGTTTCCATTTATTTATAGGCTACATTTATTCATATAGTTAACTAGTCCTGCAAAAAAATGTGTGGTGATATTAAGAAAAGGCAGCCATGGCAACAGACTTGGATTTGGCTGATAAAAAAGAAAAAAGCTGATGATTTAATTCAGAGAAGAGTATTTATGATCATATCCTTATTTTAATTTTGCAGCCTTGTTTTGATAAATTTTGTTTGACAAATGTTTTTCTTCCTGTATTTGGAGTGGTCTACTTAGATTGGTCTGTGGCTTACTCCCCAAGAGAAAGTAATTGATGCAATTTTTCATAAATTACAATTGTTGTTGCATTTTATTTTTTATTGTTGGGATATTGTATAGAGTGATAACAGTTTCCCCCCTTCCCTTTCTTATTTCAAATAAACATGTTGTTGCTCTTTATAATTTTACTTCTTCTAAGCAGACAGTGAACTGGGATCAAGACATTGGCCTAGCCCATTAGAAAAGTGTGCTATACTGAGGGAAAGACACAGAAATAAATAGCAGTGTGCTAAGTAGTAAATATTGATGAACTCAGAAGATCTCATAGCCTAGTTTAAGCAAAGTTAAGGCAGAAGTATCAAAGAAAATTTCATGTACACCAAGACAATAATAATACTTGAGTTTATAATGTGATGAAGGTGAAATGATGGAAGGTTTTAGATCAATTAAGACAAGGTGGCTTTTGCTTCAAGTATACAACACTCAGTTTAGTAGATTTGGAGTAAGGAAAAGTGAAAAGTGAAGCTTTTGACAGTAAAGAGGCCTCCTACCATCGCTGTATTATTATGATATTTAAGGAAGTTCAAACATTGTTTTTATGAGTATGAACTGTTATGTGAGTATGAAATGTCAGGATATTTTGAATATGTGTTTATTGAAATGTGTTGCCATACTCCTATAATCTCCACATTCAGATGACAAGGGGATCGTGACCTCCACGACAATCTGTGTAACATAGCAAGATGAAAAGGGAGATGAAGAAGAAAGAAAAAGGAAGAAGGAGAAGAAGGAGAAGGAGAAGGAGAAGGAGAAGGAGAAGAAGAAGAAGAAGAAGAAGAAGAAGAAGAAGAAGAAGAAGAAGAAGAAGAAGAAGAAGAAGAAGAAGAGGAAGAAGAAGAAGAAGAAGAAGAAGAAGAAGAAGAAGAAGAAGAAGAAGAAGAAGAAGAAGAAGAAGAAGAAGAAGAAGTGGAGGAGGAGGAGGAAGAAGAAGAAGAGGAGGAGGATGATAAAAGAAAAACCTACCTTTTGTTTGGTTGGCTTGGGTTGTAGGAATAGCATGAAGACCATCAAAATAATAGACAAGTGAGACGATATCTGACTGGCAATAGTTTGGCAGAGAAAAGGATCTGATGTTAGATTAGGTGAGAATAAGAGAGAAGGAAAGTAGAAAATAAGAAATTTAGATTTTACTAAAATTAACTCACCTCAGAGTGCACACATTACTTCAGATAGAAAATAAATAAGGAAAATTGGAAAGTTTGATATTGAGTTCAGTTGACTATGCACGTTGAGTTTCAGTTGAAGATATCATGAAAGTATTTGCAAATAAGGATGTGAATTCTAAAACAGAAATATCCTGGTTAGAAATCAACTACTGAGTTTTCAGGATTTAGATAATATGTATCTCAGTTCAAAAACTTGTCATTTTGAACAAAGAATTGCGGCTGGTATGTGTTAAGCTCACATCATGAATTTACCTTTTTTATTTTTGTGACTTTGGGCATAATAATTAATTTTTGTGCACTTCAAGTTTTCTCATCTATATAAATGGATATTATCATAATATCCACCTTGAGGGTTCTCTTGAGTTATTAACACTATATCATTTAATATTGTTCCCCCAAGCCGGACGTCAAGACTCCCATGTATCATCCTACCTATTCAGGAGGCTGAGATCAAGAAGATTGTGGTTTAAGGGAACAACGGAAAATTTTTTTGAGACTTTCATCTGAGAGAGTATCAAATACATTTGTCATTCCAGCTATGATAGGAAGAAAATTAAAATAGTTCTGGGTTGGCCGGCACAAAAATTAAAGCCCTATCCCCAAAATAACCAGAACAAAAAAAGTTGAATATTGATCTAGTTTTGTTGCATCTGTCTTAAAAAACACAGTGCTCTAAATTCAAATACCATTGCCACAAGAAAAAAGTTATATCCTATAATAACATTCAAATTATTAGGTATGAGCAACAAAATGTTGATTTATATCAAGCACATAACAGTCACTTGATAAGCAATATTTAAAACAGATCAATAAGCTGATATAGCTTTGGTAGGATCATTCCTGAGATCTCTTACTTCCGGTTAACCACCTCCACCGTAGTGACATGTGGCTGATGTGGTAGAGCACTAGGTTGAAGAAGAAGTTCAAGGACCTTGCTTAAGTTAGGAAATAAACCCAGGTTTTCAGTTATGCTAGCAAGTGCACTTTAGAATGCATGCAGGCTTGAGGGCTAGTTTCTCTTACCATTTCTATCTACCTTATTTACCTTGGTGTCCATGCTTGCCATTGAAGATCCTAGAGATGGTTCAAGAAAGTTGGATGAAAGATTGATGAAAACTAAGCTTATGCTACCTTAGCAGAAGGAAGGTTTATATTCAAAGTAAGCTTATTAATTGTTTTACCTTTGTGTTTTTTTCATTGATATGTGTGTATGTGTGTGTTTGTGTCTGTGTGCCAGTCTTAGGACTTGAACTTCGGACCTAAGAACAATTCTTGACCTTTATTCCTCATAAAGAAACACAACCATTTGAAGAAAATGGGTCATGTGAATATATAGAGTCCAAGACTTTGATCAATCCATTCTATATTTCCTCAATTTCTAGAACTTGTTTAGGACATAGAAGAAGTTTTTAAATTTGCTTCATAATAAGGGATGAGTGAATGTGAATGGAAACTAGTTGTTTATTAGTTTCCTATGTTTCCTCTGCTACTCTGAAGCACATGTGGTACAATTGACTGCTACTTTCACATGGCACTCAGGATTTCTGTCAGAATTGGGATTCTCAAAAACATTTATATAAATCCTGAAACACAAAGTTATCTCAAAGCTTTTGAGACAGAAATCAAAGATAAACAGGGTTTTCACTTCTCATACCTCTTCTGTAATTAAGTATAACTAGCCAGGAACTAGCTACTCTGGGGGCTGACATCTAAAGATCATGTTTCAAACCCAGCCCAGGTACAAAACTTCATGAGACTCTTGTCTCCAATTTACCACCAGAAACTGAAGTGGTACTGTAGCTAAAGGAGTAGAACATTAGCCTTGAGCTGAAGAATTCAAGGATGGTGCCCAATCAAAGAGTTCAAGTCACATGACTGATCTAAATATATAATTAACTAACTAAATGACTAATGCATAGCTAGTTGGAGTGTTCATATGAAAGACCATCAAATGAAAAACACAGAAATTCAGGGAGAGTAAGAAAAAGTTTTGTTTTGCTTAGTAAAACAGCTAATCACTTTATACATTATAACATTAATCTGTTATGAGCATCTACATGAAAACTTAAACAGTAAAATTAAATAAGATTACTTACTTCACATTTGTCATAATTAGTATAAACCTTGGACTTTCCTAGCATAGGTTTACAATAGGGTGAAACCTAGACACATAAAGCCATAGAAGATGAGGCTAAATGAATGGACCTCCAGGATATAGAAACAGGAGCCATATAATGTGTGATAGTTATTCTTAATGTACTATGTTATTTCTCATTTCTTTTGTTGTTCCTTGGTTATATCATATTGTTAGAGTATATTATCTCAGAATAAGAAATATAATAACTATGTATAACTTAAACATTTCCAGGAACTGTATCCAAAGAAATATTTTAAATATTACCAGAAATAACAACTTCCAGTTCAGAGTAAATTCCAACACACCAGAGAAGTAGAGAGTCTGCTCATGTATTTTTTCCAATGCAGCCTCATACTCCCTGCATAGGATGAAGATTAGAATTATTATGAAAACAGGTTATGAGTGTGTGGTTTACCTGACATATTGCTCTAACTCATGCCAATTTCAACCTCATAAATAGATATTAAATAGATATTTAAATAGATATTACTATTTTCATTTATAAATCAGCAAACTAAGGTTCAAGAGGGTAAACTCTGTGAAGAGCTGTGTTTTATTCAAATGTACACAGGCAAGCCACAGAACAAGATTTGAACTTAGTGCTGTTGCAAGCAACCTTTATTTTAGTTACACTGCCTCTTGAGAGACCTCATTTATTATGTAAAACATTGTTTTGTGATTAATGATTTTTTAAAATAGTATATTAGATTTTGAGGACAGGATATTATAATATATTAATACAAGGAATAATTCTTAACAAAATTATTTGGTAAAAATCAAATAACAATTTCTTTTGCTGTTGTTTGATTTTTTTTTTTGAGAGAATTCCCATACATAGCCCCAGAATGGCTTTGAACTAGCAATTCTCTTGCTGCAACCTCTGGAGTGCTGGTATTATAGATAAATACCATATGCTCTACTCAAAACTAATAATAATTTATATTTCCATGATTTCTGTAAATGACATGATTAAATATTAGAACTTTTATCATTATGTTTGATCAATCATCAATTTTTTTTAGAAAAAAAGATTAAATCGTTTTAAACGTTTCCATCATTTCCAAGGTATCCTTCTACTTGTGAAATTGGCTAATTAGATGTATTAGTGAAAGATAGTACACTGTTTCACAGGCCTTCTTTTTCCTGCTGACTGAAAGTTAGGACATAATTTGAAAGATCTATTGACCATTCTGGAGGCCTAGAGGCTGAATGCAGAGAGAATGACTGGAAGAACCAGTGCCAAATTCATTTACTATTAGTGACATAAGAGTTGGCTTTTTTATTGACTTCTTGCAGTTTGATTTTAACTGTATTCTTTAATCCAGAACAACTTGTCAATACTCTTTCAACAACCACCATTTGTATGAAAGTAATCACTGGAAAATACTGTTCCTTGATTACTAACTAGGATAAGTACAATGGATATTTTGTACTTGCTCAGTGAATAAACTTTAGCATATAAGATTTGGGGGTCCTTTGTCACAATGATTTGTATTTTGGACTCAGATAATATGAGTATTGGTTTTCTTCGGAGCCAATGTAATAGAAAATGTAAGAATTCAGATATTTTACAGACCATAGCTCCAGTATGTTATAATATATTATTATTCACCTCATATTTGAATTGGGATCCCAACCAAAATCTGTTATTACCTTAGTAAATTCTGCCCAAACAAAAATGTTAAAAATTTTCATTCTAGCCAGGTGGGTGGCTCACGCCTGTAATCCTTGCTACTCAGGAGGCTGAAATCTGAGGATTAAGGTTCAAAGCCAGCTGGAGCACAAAAGGACCCGAGATTCTTATCTCCCATTAACCTCTAGAAAACAGAAAGTGGGGCTTGACTCAAGGATAGGATCATAGCATTGAGCTGAAAAGCTCAGGGACAATGCCCAGGCCAAGTTCAAACTCTAAGACCCACACACACAAAAAATTCATTCTAGTCAGAAGTGTCAGAAAATAAATCACAAGCATACAAATAGGTACAACTGGTAATAGAGGAGGGATTGAAGTAGCCTTGTAGAACTGAGGAGGTTGCACTTTAAACTGGAGTGGCAAGAATTGATTCAATAGCAAGATTTGGCAGAATTTACAAGGGTTCAAGGTAGTGTATGAGGTAAGAGCATTTTGACAGTGTTCGTTGGGTACAGTATGCTCTCTCAAATAAGAGCAGTTCAAATAGAAGCAGCAGTCTGTACAAAAACATTAGGTCTGAGCATATTTGAAAACTTGAGAAGAGGCTGGTGTGGTTAAGTGCGAAGTGAAAAAGCAGGAGAGATGAGTACAGGAGAAATGGACTAGATCACACAGTGTTGGCAAATGACTGAAGCAGATGGTTGATATAATGTGCTTTCCTGATCAAACTTGAGTCTTTAAAAGGGTACTTGGAGTTCAGGGTGAGAGCACATTTGGGAAGGATCATTGTAGAAGCAAAGAATCCAATGACAGTGCTATTGCAGTAAGTCAGTCTGGAGATGACATTTGGGACAGATGGATGATAGCAGCAGGGGTGAGGAGACATATTCAGAATGGACATATTAAGCAGTAGTCAACAGGCTTGCTGAAGGATGAAGACTGGGATGTAAGAGATGTCCTCAGTGACCTCAAAGATGTTGGCTTGGTCAACAAAAGCAAGACCTCTTGACCACCCTTGAACGACTACTGACTTAAATCTCTTACATCAACTTTAATAGGTGCTAAATACGCCGTAGTATGGGTGCGTCACAGCTTAATCTTATATCAAGGGAAAGTTGCTTCTATAAATAATGCTTTCAGCCACAAAAGGTTATGGGTAGAGTTGAAATAATTCTGCAGTCTTTAAAAGTAACTGACACATACAGTACTCATGTCCTTTTTAAAATTATATTTTATTGTCGGAATATTGTATAGAGGAGTTACAGTTACATTCTTCAAGTAATGGGTATGTTACTTCTTGAACCTTGATAACACATCTCATGCTTTTGCTCCCCTTTCCCTCCCTGAACCTGCTCCCAATCCTCTGTAACATAGTCATATGCAGTAACCACATGAAATTAATCATTAGTGGAAAAAAGAGAAAATAAATAACTTCACATAGTACATTAAGAACAACAATTACAAAGTTATACCTCTTAGTTCCATATCCTAGAGTTCATTTTTTTAGTCTCATCCTATGTGGCCTTATGTACATAGGTTTTGAGCTATTGTAATGCTATGCTAGGAGAGTCTAGATGTATATTAATTATTACAAATGAGGGTAAGCATGGAGCCTATGAACTTTTTGGACTGACTATGAGTTTTTCCAAGTTTTTCCATTTCCTTACAAATTGGGCATTGTCTTTCATCATGTAAGTTTGTAATGATTTTGTTTTTTTGATTTGTAACCTGCCATTATATATATGTATATATTCATAAATATACACACATATATATATGATATATATGATAGCATATTTCTATGATATCATTAATATTCCATTCTCCTTGGCTAAACTTAGCACATGCTTCTTTCTGACTCTAGAGCCCTGACCACTCCTCTGAAAAACTGACTTTTAATTTGTAATTATAAACCTTTCTCTGGCTTTTTAAGATATAATTATTTTTTAAAACCCTCAAAAATAAACTTTCAAGAATGTCTTCTCTTGAATTTCCAATTCATCTTTATGAAATATGATAACCAGTAAACATTATTCCATTCTCTATGTCTTTGTGTGAGGTAAGGAATCTCACTTGCATGGGTGCTACAATTTTAATAAGTCTCTACTCTTTCATTTCAGTGGATTTGAATTCAGACTTTAGAAGATTTGAACTTTTGCTTTGTTCTCAAGACCAATTTCTCAAGATCAATAGAATAACACCTTGTTTCATATTACTCCAGCAGCAAAAACTGACAATATTGAACATCTTTTGTTTTAACTGTATTTTATTGTCAGGATAATGTATAGAGGGGTTACAGTTACATTCGTTGGGTAATGAATGCATTATATCTCCAACCTTGTTACCCTTTCTCATGTTTTTATCCCCCTTGTCCTCCTCCTCCCCCTCCCAATCAAAAACAATTGAGTAGAGTTATGGTAGTAGAGGTATGATGATTCATGCCTGCAATCCCAGCTACACAGTAGGCTAATATCTTAATATCAATCTTTGAAATTAGCCTGAACAAGAAAATTTATGGCACTATGTTCTCCAATGACCACCCTCCCTCCCCCTAAAAGCCAGAAGTGGAGGTATGGTTCAAGTGGTAGAGGTTGGCCTTGTGCAAAACAGCTCAGGGAGAGAGGGTACATAAGCTGCAGGTCTAGCAATAAAAAAAAGTAAAAGTAATTGTTAAACTTAGATCATGGAGATTATAAATATAATACAACCTGCTTTTTTGAGTTGATATGATTAGTGACTTTATAAAGGTCTTCAACATGTCCAGTAATGACTATTTAGCAAATGTGTGGGCTAAAGGATAGTGTGTAGCTTAATATTTATTTTCATGTATAATACATTGTTTTAGTAATATTTACTTTTTTAAAAGTATGTATATATTATTTTTATGCTTGTTCTTTCAAAACAGCAAAGAAGGTATGCCTTAAAACATTGTTTAAATATACCCTGAAATGTTACAGAAAGAAATGAAACAAGAGGTTTAAGTTTCTAAAAGTCCAAACTACAGGAGCTCTTCATGTCAAGTCTAGCCACATGCCTCTGTAAGACAAGAAAAAAGACATGGTGAAAGGGAGAGAATGGAGATTTATTATGTGACAGCAATGAGAAGACAGCACTTCAGTCCACTTTCAGCTCTCTCCAGTTGTACAGATATTGTCCATAGACTTAGACAGGAAACTGAGCAAAAGGTGAGAAACTTGTATAAAGCCAAGACAGTAAGTATCAAATCACAGATGTGGTGATTTGGCCTGGTAGACTATTAATCTCAGCCTTTGTTTCTGTAGGGGTTCTAGAGATGGGGTTATCATTTCATCTCTGAATAAGTCAATCACTGCTGCTTGACCTATGATCCGTCCTGTGTTTTTGGCTACATTCTTCCTTTAGAGCAGTTTTACATTTTGCCAAAAAAATAAGAAGAAAGATTTGCCTGACTGAGTTGCTGCATTTTACACAGGTAAATCTTATGCTATCTGGAACCCAAGTGATTGTAAAGCCACTGTGGGAGGGAATAACTCGTAGAAAAGAACATAGATGCAATGCAGGGTGTTTGGAGGGGGGGGGTGGGATCTGGGAAGCTTAGCCTTTATCTTGCCATTTGTTAACACAGCCCAATCAAAACAGATTTTAGGCTTTCTCTTTACAGGTTAATTGCATTTTATTATCAAAGGGCATAAAGAGGTAGAGTTTTATTTTTATTACTCCATACACTATGTATAAGAAATAGAGAATGTTTTCCCCAATACACAGGGAAGTACTGTGAAAGCAAAAGGAGAAAATTTAAAAGACAAACAAACTAATAAGCTCTTATTGAAACGTTCACTTCCTGGTGTCAATGTCAATTAGAATGAGAGGAGGAGTTTGTTGAAAAAGGCATAAAGATTAAGGTGTTAAGATATTAAGATATTCTGTGAACTTAAATTCAGAAAAAGAATGCAGACCTCAGGAGAAGAAGGGTAGATTTTAAAGAGCCTCAAACTGTCAGACATTTGGAGACCACTTCTCTCCTGTTGATCTCAGTCCTGTGGATAAAAGCATGCCTATTCTATGATTTATAATTAATACATTTCTATTTAGTTTTTCTTTCTCTGTCACAGACAGAACATAAGCTATTTTACAAAGTTATAACTTTATTCTCCCTCCCTCCCTCTCTCCCTCCCTTCCTTCCTTTCTTTCTTCATATCTCCCTCCCTCCTTTCCTCCTTTCCTCCTTTCTTTCTTTCTTCCTTCTTTTCTTTCTTTCTTTCTTTCTTTCTTTCTTTCTTTCTTTCTTTCTTTCTTTCTTTCTTTCTTTGCTTGCTTACTCTTTCTCTTCTTCCCTCCCTCCCTCCCTCCCTTCCTCCCTCCCTCCCTCCCTCCCTCCCTCCCTTCCTTCCTTCCTTCCTTCCTTCCTTCCTTCCTTCCTTCCTTCCTTCCTTCCTTCCTTCCTTTTTTCATATCTTCCTCCTTTCTTTCTTGCTTGCTTGCTTGCTTGCTTTCTCTTCCTCCCTCCCTCCCTCCATCTCTTCCTTTCTTTCTTCCTTCCTTCCATCCCTCCTTCTTTCCTTCTTTGTTTTTTCTTCTTTGTTTTGTTGCTTCTCTTTACTGAGCTTGAACTCTGAGCACACACTGTGCTACTATTTGAATCACAATTCTAGCTCTCTAGCTGTGTAATTCTCTCAGTCTTCTTGTATCTGTAGTTTCTCAATCTAGTTCACTCAAAATTATCTTGTGCCAAAGAGACATATTCAGGGTGGCATATTTCAGTCCTCTGAGTGATTTTGGGGAGCAGTAGGCCTTGAGTCCCACCAATTATGAGATGTACCAATGTGCCAGTCAAGTATATACCAAACTGCTTTAGATGCTAATTTACAGATTTACTGCAAAAATACCCAAAAGTATGTATACATGCACATTTAATTCTACCTCTGTTTAACAAAAGAAACAAAGTGTGAAAAATATAGCAATAAAGTATTTAGGGTGTTAGAATTTGTGGCCAATGGGTAGTTTGTGCAACCAACCACACAACACAGTGTTAAAACTGAAGGGCGAGATTGCTTTTGCTCTTTTGAAGTAAAGGTTATATTTGCAATCATTGTCCCATAGTATTTTTATAAACTGGAGTCATTAAATTGTTTTCCACTGAAACACAGGGACCTTTTATACAAACAATAAATGGTTTGTTTTCAAAATACAAAGTTTATTTTTGAAGTAAAGCTTTATGTTCCTTGAATTCTCTGAGTCTCAGAATGCTTTCAGCTTTGGGGAAATTCTTGTTAGAGCCCCAAAGTAGCAGCTATAAGCATTGAAGTACTCTCTTGGGTGTGACATCCCAGCTTGATGACTTGAAAGCTTAATTTACTTATATGGTACACTTCATAGTGATTTTGTAGCTTTGGGAAGGAAACTGAAACCAGAGTTACTGAGCCACATATAAATGAAATTTACACTCATGAACACTGAAGATTGCTATAATCATTTTCAGGGTGAAAAATATTTAACCACTGACATCAAATGTAAACTTCAAAAGTACAAGTTTTACTCTGTGGTTTTGAAAAAGCCAGCAAATAAAATGAGTTTAGTTCATAGCAGAACTCCTGGAAAATGACTTAATTAAGGTCATGTTGACTGCCTAATAGCAATTCAAATAATTTACTTCATTTGAAGGCTTCCTGGAATAATAACATCTTTGCCTCTGTTCCTAAAAGACAGTTTCTGATGTGCCTTCAAACAGTATCTATGCAGTGATCTCTGGTGGTATTCATTCAAATCACACTTGTTCATCCAGGATGACACCGAGAGAAGGAAACACAAAAGAGCTTTGAAGGAAACACTCACAGACAAAAGTAATTGCTGCTAATTATAAAGCAGAGTTGAGGATAAAGCCATTCCATCTTCTGCATTCAGTGTTGTCTGGCTTTATTACTTTCCATAGAGATTGCTTGGATAATATTACCATGATGTTGCATTTGCAAATTATCAGGCCTACAGTAATGGAAAGCAGGAGTCCTGTCTCTGTCTGCCACTTAAGACACTCTACTATAAATTTTGGCAATGGGGAGAAAGTCTCTCCTCACCCCACTGCAAAAAATGCAGGCTCACAATTAAACTATGCAATATGCAGACCATAGCCATAGAAAATATTGGTTGTTACATACTGTATATTGAAGATTTCTAGCTTGAAATGAAAGGATTTAAGTGACATAAACTAGAAGACTGAAGACACCTCTATTTAACATAGAAAATTTATTGTACTACAGTCAGTACTAGAGACTCAGACATTGTTAGAACAAACAAGGCAATTAGATGAAAAAGGCCTCCTCCCCCAATGGGGTGATTATGATTATTCAAGATGTCACTCACTTGTTGTAGAGTTTGACAGAAGAAATTACATGTGCAGAAATACCATATAGATCTAAAAATATTAATTTAGAAAATATAAAATAGTTTGTTATAGAGGCTAAAAAAAAACCTTGCTTTTAAGTCATGTTTTTCAATAACAGATTTCAGTACTGTCAATACTAAAAAAGCCTAAGTTAATAATAATGAAAAGATATTCATCAAATTAAAAGGTATCCTTTTCATATGTGTCTATGCATGTTCAATAAATATATGTGAATACTAAAAACAAGGAAATAAATAATAATCCTTAGATGCTTCCTTGAAGTAGGAAACTTTATGGGAGGACACTTGTATTAATGCTTCCACATGTCCCTTGACAATTTTAACTGAATGCTTCATGATGAAAGCTGATAGAATCTCTCAGTTAACGCTGGTTTCATACTATCCCATCTTCATGACACAAGTTGAGCATGTCCTAAAGTGTTTGCATCCACCATACTAACTTTGGAACATTGGGTCTTCGACTTTCAGTTAAGCATGCCCCCACATGTGTCTGCCAACTTTTCTTCCTGAATTAAGTTCTTAACGTGAGTGTGCTCAGCAATGTGTCTATCCCTAATGTGGATAGAGACGTTTTGAATAATGTGTCCCTCATCCTCACCGTCCTCTGTTCCAGGAGGGCATCCCTCTGGGAAGCACACTTCATGTCTGCCTTACCAGGCAGTGTTTCTGAAGACTTTTTCTCCTAAGTATGATTTTATTTTTTGCTTTGTGAGAAACGAATGGGTGAACGCATTGTGTTTTGTTCTATAATGACTGTATCAGAATTCAGACAGTGACAAACCAACAATAGCTAAAAAAAAAAAGCAGGGAATGTTTTAGATTAAAGCAAATTACTTTGAAACTAGGAATTACTAATTAATGTTATACTCTAAAAAGGAAAAAAATGATTCAAGATAATTGCAATATTCAATAAATTTTCTCTTAAATATGGTATGATATTGAATCACAACGTAAGGACACATACCTCTAATCACTGTACTGGAGGCTAGAAGAGAGTTAGGAGTTCCAGAGCAGTCTATGTTACAAAATCCCTGCTCCAGCCCCCCACTCCACACAGGCACATTCAGACACACATACACAAAGGAAAGAAAAAAGAAAAGACAATGAAGGACGGAGGGTGGGAGGGAAGCAGGCAGGCAGGCAAATATATTTGAATATGATCTTAGAAATTTGACCTAAATAAAAAGCAGCTACTATAAATTTCTTCACAACCATTTTGATAATCATTCCTCTAAATAAACAAGAAAAACTCTTGAATAAGTATTTCATAGGCGTCAACATATGACTTTTGAGAACTATTATTGAAATAGATGGCTTTGCTTAAAAGTCCTATCAAAACCTTAATAAAGTATAGAATACCTTTTTAAGTATTGTATGAACTACAACACAAAAGATAAAACTATCATGATTGCTATTATAGGAACAAGGTATAATTTCTTGGGCTTCAAAGTTTAGGTCTGGCCACTTGCTCAATGTGCCAAATGAAAACACAAGTGAGAGTGGAAGAGAAAGAAAACATAAATTGATCAGGCACATTCACACCCTGGCTTTGTTGCTGCTCCTATTCTGGGATGTATTTGAATTAAAATTATTAAAGTAAACTTTTAATATATTTTATCTGAAAATATAATTTATCAGCCAAACTTAAAGGTGTACAACTTCGAGGCAGAGGCATGAGTTCACATATTCAAGCCTACAAACGTTTATGTCTACAAAACATAAGGGTTACCCATATTTTCAGTAATAGAACATTTGCCTAGCATGTGCAAGCCCCTGAGATTAATCCCTAGAATGCCATTTCAAATTATTTATTAATGTCATCCAATGGATAAATCTATAATCAATGACCATGTTCACATTAAAAACTGTACATGTTACTACTCTCTATAATAATTTCCAGGGCCAGGAGTCTGGCCTAGTGGTTAAAGTGCTTGCCTAGCATGAGCGAAGACCCGGGTTTGATTCCTTGGTACCACATACATATAAAAAAGCTGGAAGTGGTGCTGAGGCTCAAGTGGTAGAGCTCTAGCCTTGAGAAAGTCCAAGGACAGTGCTCAGGCCCTGAGCTCAAGCCCAGGACTGGCAAAAAAAAAAAAATTTCCACTGAGTACAGCTCTAGTTCCCAGTATTAAGGCAGTAACTGTACAAGATAATGCTGGAGGCCACTTGGGTTCCTTCAGTCTGTATAATAAAAATAATAATAATGCTTTTCTCTTACAAGTACAAGGAAAAATATGGCAAAATACTTCAAGTATAAAACAATGCAATATACCCCAGAGTTGGATAGTCTCTGAACAGATTCACCTAAAGGGAAAGTAAAGACTGAAGTAGTTCTAGGTGTTGAGATTGTATTTATTATTGTACTTTATTTTTTTCTTTTCTAAATGTTCTACAATTAATACACATGACAAAATGATAAGAAAAACTGGAAGTTGCAAAATTTAATTTCAATATGACAAAAATACATAAAATTATGGAGTTTTGGGAATAAAACCCAGGGCTTCAGGGCATGCAATGTGTGCATTTTATAAATTCAGACACTCCTTGAGGCTTTTATTTTATTTTTGAGGTACAGTTTTGTTGTTCCCTTCACTAAAAGTGGCCTGAAACTTGTGATCCTCCTGCCTTAGCTTACTGATTACTGCCATTACAGGAACCATCTATCGTAATGGGATATTTTCTGTACGTTTTATGAAAGAAGTAGCAAAAATTAATGAATGTTGAAAATTACAATAGGTTTAAGCCAAGTTTGGGGACACAAAATTGTAATCTCACATTTAGAAGGCCTATGAAAGAGGATAGGAAGCTTAAGGCCAGCCTGGACTATACAGTGAGCTTTTCTCTCAGTAGTAACAACAGGTAAAACTAAAGAGAGAAAAAAAGAAAATTGAGTTTAAATTTCAGATCCACTTATCTGTTTATAGAGCATGTGAAACTAGTAAGGTAACATGGTTTTCTTAGGAATCTTCTAGGTTTGAATGAATGAAAATTTTGTATCTTTAAATTGTATTGGTAGATCAACATCATTAAAATGTTTTGACAAGCAAATGAGATTGTTAATCTAGGAAGAATTCTAAGTACATGATAGAATTTAGAAAATATTGAAAAACTACTCTTTGGGATTGTAAGTAACATTTTTTGACTAGTGATATATCTTGGAAGTTAAAGGGGAAAATGATTTATAAAAAGTATTTTATCATTTATTCCCTTATATTGTCATAATTTTCTCTGTTCTATTAAGGTAACTATAAAAGAACATTTTCTCAACTAGGAAAATGAGCTGGTATAGCTAGAATCCAGGACAAGTATCTGGCTATTTTATTTTTACAATTACATCGCTTGTAATAGAAGGTAATAGAGATAAAAGCAAATGTGGCAGTGAAATTTCTCCTTTTACCCTTCACAAAAGGAACACAGACTTCAGTGCCTTGTATTTTTAAAATAATCATTTCTCAAATAAGGTGTGTTTGCAAAAATTATCATCATCACATTTGCAAATTCCTCCTGTTCTTGTACCTGCCATTTAAATATGTTATTATTCATCCAGGACTAATTCTGGCCCAGTTATGTTAGACAGCCAGCATGCAGAACACTCATTTTGATGGCAGCACAATGGAAAATGAAACTGGAAAGGATCCATGGCTTAACCTTTTTCTATTAGCATTTCTCCTCGTCTCTTGTTTCTGAACACCTTGGCATGTACCATCATTTCAGCAAATGAAACTGCTAATATAGAGGAAAGAAATGACAGAGCAATTTAATACCGAAGGAAAAGAAATGTATTAGCTGATTCCAATTCAACGCTCACCATCAAAAAAGGTAAAACACATGTACAGACAAATACAAATATGTAATAAGAAAATTAACGTAGCCACAGGAGCTTCTTAGCTGTAGAAGATATTGAAATACATAAAAATAATAGTAATATAAACAAATTGGGATAAAATATACCATCTCATGATAAAGATACCCCTGAGAAAAACAAGAAGGAGAAATGTGAGGATTAGATTAAAAAAGAAAAACAGAAAAAAAGAAATAAAAATTCACTGAGCAAAGAATTTCCTTAATCATCAGCCCAGTATAGCTATAAGGGGCTTGGCTTCAAAATTGATGGAAAATGTTCATGTTTTATAAGTAGTAGTATAATCACAAAGATGAGACATTCTCAATGAGGTTTTATGCGATGACAATTTCTGTTGACAGAACCAAATAATAGCTACCCCAGTCCAATCACCAACTATAAGGCAAAGAAGAATCTCAAGAGCATATAGCTACCTAGGGACTAATTGTTTTGTTTTTATATGTTCATGCATTCAATTCCATAATATTCAGCAAATACACACATCTCCAATAATGTTTCGTAATTAGAGTAAGAGAAATGAATGTGGAAAAACAATAATCTCCCTGAATAGATTTAATATTCCTTGATAAAAAAGTAACTATTTTCCACATTTCATAAGACTACAAGTAAGGGATTGGGCATGATACATGCCTATTATCACAGCTACTTCCAAGATAGGGATGGGAGGGCTTTTGATCAAGGCCAGTTGGAACAAACAAAAATAACAATAACAACAACAACAACAACAACAACAACAAAAAACTGTTATATACTGGATGTATGTTGTGACACTTGCCTAGAATTCCTGCTATCCAAAAGGTACAGGTAGGAATTTTAAGGATTTTGACAGGAATTAACTGATAATTGATTAGCAAGCAATAATCCCAGAGTTCAAAAATAGGCTACCATGCTTCGACAAAAAGAATATAATAATAATCGTAATAATAATAGCAATAATAGACTTAAGCAAGTCATTTGGTAACGTATTTATACAATAATAACGAAATCAGTTAATATGTAATATAAACAAATGAAGATATTAGGATCTTTTTCTCTAACTTCAAGGGTTATACATTGTAAAAAGGAATTTTAGAAAGATAAAACCCAAATGGATAATAAATTATGTATTGTCTCAAAATGGAAAAAAAATATCCTTTCTAGCAAAGATATTTTTCCTGTGTATCTCAATGAAATACACTGGGGTGACTAACATAGTTGGTGTTCTTCTTTTGGTATGTAGGTCAGCATAAATTCTTTGGGTTTTCATTTGGCCTTTTGCTGACACAACATGAACAATTTTAAAAGGTATCTATTATGACAATTTGAATAGTCTGCTTAATAAGCTTAACTCGATTGCTCAATTTTAAGACTTGGGTGATAAAATATAAATTGATATCTACTACAGAAACTGGAAAATAGTGGAAACATGAAAAGTAGATATACGAATATTTGTTAATTCCAGTGTTATTTCATCCATTACTATACAAAAATACTTGGCAGGACTTGAGCTGGTAGTTGTTTCATCCTGTCAAGAGGTTTATATAAATATATCACTAGAAGGGAGTCATTAATTATTTCCTTTCCTATTACTTTATCATTTGCAAAAAAGTCATTTTGGTAAAGTACTTTTTCTTCACTTTCTTGTGCTTATATAGGCACAAATTATACTCTGGCATTTGCAGTTTTTTTTTATTGTTTATCCTAGTGTAAAAACCTTAAAGGGCTGGGAGTTTGGCCTAATGGTAGAGTGCTTGCCTAGAATGCACGAAGACCTGGGTTCGATTCCTTGGTACCACATACATAGAAAAAAGCCGGAAGAGGTGATGAGGCTCAAGTGGTAAAGGGCTAGCCTTGAGAAAGTCCAAGGACAGTGCTCAGGCCTTGAGCCCAAGCCCAGGACTGGCAAAAAAAAAAACCCTTAAAATATGAATGTATAAATATTTTTACAGTACAGGGTGAAGTCATTAAAGTGTTAAAGTCTTTTATATAGAATTAGTAAGCCAGACTCAAAGGAACTTAGGCTCAATGGTTTCCCTCATTTATCATAATCAGTAGAAACCTTGGGCTCTTCTAGCAGAGATTTGCAATAGAGCAAAACCTTGGTACAAAAGGCCATATAGTAAGACGCTGAATGAAAGGATCTCTAGGATATAGAAACTGAAGCCGTATAATGAATGATTGTTGTCCTTAAGGTACTATGTTATCTCTCATCTCTTTTGCTGTCCCTTGGCTATCTCATATTGTTACAGTATTTCACTTTGTTACCTGATATTGAAATTGGATAGGGAAGGGGGGAAAACAAGATGAGGGGTGGCGGTGGGGGGGAGGGAAATGGGGACCAAGACATGTGAAAGGGTATCAATGTATGGGAATTAATGCACCATCAATCTGGCAAATATCATGTAACCCTTCTATTAATTACAATAAAAATATATGAAAAAAAGAATTCTCAAAAGAGAAAATTTAAAGTATTTATATTGCCTTAAAAGTCACTATACAAAATAGAATGCTACTGAATTTCTGTAAAGATATGAAATAAGACAGATTTAATATTGTGAGACAGATAGATACATACATACATACATAGCAGCACATACTTATTTTATTTAAATAAGTGAGACTGGCTTCCATGCAATAAAAACCAAACTTAAACAATTTATCTGTTCCCTTTCTGTTGGTTAACTTTAGCTTGAATACTTTTACACAGAAATTCAAAGTAATAACTAAATCTAGGATCAATAGACCACAGATGGTATATAGCAAAATATTAACTGGCAAAAGATAGAGTCATTAGAAAATATCCTTCCTAATTATAATATGTATTAATATCAGCCCCTATTTATTTAGAAATGGTTATAAATTCATTAAATTTTATTATCTTTTCCAATTATTTCCCTTCAATGAATGTTTGATGTTACCAGATTATTAAACTAATTATTTATGATTGGAAAGCAAAGATAAAATCTTAGCAAGTGAGTGAACAAAGTATTTCAAGTGAGAGACTTATCAAAAGAAGAGATTAAAATGGCAGAAAAACATATGAGAAAATGTTCATCATCCACGGTCATAAAGGAAATGCAAAAAAAACCCCTAAGATCCCACTGCTAGTGGGATTGTAAACTAGTTCAGCCACTTTGGAAAGCAGTGTGGAGTTTTCTTAAAAAACTGAAAATTGACCTTCCCTACGATCCCACCATACCACTTCTGGGCATCTACCCTGAACATCATAACCCAAGATATGATAAGGACACCTGCTCAGCTATGTTTATCTCTGCACTATTCACAATAGCCAGGCGATAGAAAGAATCCAAATGTCCTACTGCAGATGAATGGATACAGAAAATGTGGTATATATATATATACAATGGAATTCTACATAGCCAACAAGTAAGATAAATTAATGGCATTTGCAGGGAAGTGGATGAATCTAGAGCCAGTCATGTTGAGTGAGACAAGTCAAGACCAAAGGAACAAAGGGCGCATTGTATCCTTAATATGTGGCTATTAGATTCAAACAGTACAAGAGCGAGGACTCTATATTTGCATACCCAATGCTATAGACATGGTACGGGAAATATAAACACAACTACATAAACATAAAAACCTATGACTCTATAGACATGTTTTATTACATAGATTAGTATGTATCTATGACATACAAACCCTCAGCATAATTTTGATTATGTTCTAAAATCTAAGTGCCAGTGATTGTATATAGGGATTCCCTTCTGGAATACTTGTTTGTTCATCACGTCATTAGAAATATGATGTAAAAATCAATGTTAATAAATTCTTTAAAAAATGGAAAAAAGGAAGTGATATTCTGATACAAGAACAATGTAACATGTAACTGACTAGATGACAGTTAATAATCACAAGTGAGATACTCTCTGAGTGGAATGTCCCATTGGAATGAAATCCTTTATAGTTTGAATAAAAATCACTAGAGGATTCAAAGTTAAATTTTAGAAACTTATTACAGTCAGTGGTAAGAAGGGTTGGATTAGTACTTTTAGTTTCAGAGCAAGTAGAATTTCAAATGAAATGCACGATAACAGATAAAGAATAATATAATCTTCTGATAAAAGAAAAATGAAGACAGTATTTGCAGTGGTATCCAAAAACTAAAAGGCTTCATCCAAAACATTGGAAAAAATAACTTGCAGAGATAAGGAACAAATATATGAATCTACACTTAGGTTGCATTTTCTTTTTTCCTGGGCTTGAGCTCAGGGACTGAGCACTGTCCTTGGACTTTCTCCAGGCTAGAGCTCTACCCCTTGAACCTCAGAACCACTTCTGCCTTTTTTTTTCTATGTATGTGGTACTGAGGAATTGAACCCGGGTCTTCGTGCATGCTAGGCAAACATTCTACCACTAGGCCAAACTCCCAGTAATTATGTTGCATTTTCAATCACTGTGACCAAGAAGACATTCAAGCAGAAGCTACAAAAGAAAATTGTGTTTATATGTATATCTGTGTTGCGCATGTGTATAAAATAAGATCCTATCAATGGAGAGATGTAAATGATAGATATCATCATTGCTAAGTGGTTATAAAAAAGGTTGATTAATCTTGTGTAAGAATCAGAGCAATATATATAATTATAATTATATAATATATAATTATTTAATAAAATTCATGGAGCAGTATATATTAAATGGCATGGTTATATAAATTATATTTTTATATTGTTTGCAATGTAGGACATTGCACCTAATGTTTCACAAATGCTGAAAATCACTCTGCGTCTTAATCTATACCTATAGCTATTTTTCTTTCCTTAGCTTGGGCTGGTGTTGAACAAGATTTCATCCTTCCTGATCCTCTGGAATAGCTAACATTTCAGGTTAGTGGCACTCCACCAATGAAACACTTTACTTTCAACCACATGGAACATACTTAAGAAGCAGCAGTATAGGAAGCTACATGAACGGTCTTGGAAAATGAAACAGCTACTAAAGTGTATTCAGAACTGTATGCTTATTTTTTCTGAATGTAAGGAAACAGCATTTTTATTGTAAATACTCTAGGATTGTGGCCTGCATGCACATTTTATAGCACCTTCGGGCATCATTGATGATGTTTATATTTGGGAATCAAGACTTCCATAAGTTCATTTCTATTTCACAAGAATGATGATAGATTTTCCCTGGAGGCAAGGACAGATGTATTTCATTGTAGATCATGCAGACTGGACTTCTTTAAGGAATTTATCATGATGTAATAAGAATGAAAAATACAGGCGAGATTTTTCATTTTGTGTTTTTTCCATTAGAATGAAAATATTTTTAGGTTTTCAAGAGTATGTAACTGCCCTAACTCTGTTAGTCACTTTAAGCCTTGATTTAAGAACAATATTTAAGCCTTGATTTAAGCCTTGATTTAAGAACAATATTTCTTACAGCTTTTTTACTGCCATTTGGAAAGAGTATCCTTGGCTAAATTTCCAGCCTGTTTCATAATCACATATAGATTAAATATTACTTTGGAGAACTGTCTCTTGCTTACTCTTCCTGAGTCTTTCTTTAAAAAAATAGCTCAAATATTTTTTCCCTTGTGAAGATCCTCTGACTAAAGACTGACTTAGCATATTTTTCTTTTATGACAAACTGGATTTTCTTTTGAGCCATTATCATTTAATATATAACTATTGACAAAATTTGCTTTTGAACCTCATCATGAGAAAATAACCTGAGAGTAGTGTCTGTTCCTTCACCTTGTAATTTCTGAACTTTAGGAGAAATTATTCACATACAACACATTTTATTAGCTTATAAAAGTCAGAAGAAATGCAATCTTTTCAAATTATGTGTGAATGTTTTCTCATCTTTATGTTCATTGATTTTATCTCCATGTATACATATAACAATATGGCTGTACATGGCCAGGAGTTTGGCCTAGTGGTAGAGTGCTTGCCCAGCATGCATGAAGACCAGGGTTCGATTCCTTGGTGCCACATACATAGAAAAAGCCGGAAATGGGGCCATGACGTCAAGTGGTTGAGTTGTGCCCTGAGAAAGCCCAAGAACAGCACTCAGGCCCTGAACTCACACCCCAGGACTGGCAAAAAAAAAAAAAATTCAACAATATGGCTGTACAATTGTAGAGATTATTCCTATTTATATTGACATACCCAAAACATATTTACATTACTAAAATTTTAATTTTGCAAAGGATTTTCTGTTCTAAATAGAGAGATGGAGTCATTTATTTTTTATCATTGTTGGAAAATATACCTTCTGAAATTAATACTATAACATAGGAGATAATGTATGGCGTGGATGTTGTGTGTTCAAGAAAAAAAATCAGGAAAAACAAAGTAAAATAAGAACTCTTTAGGAAATATATGAAATTGAATCCAGGTTTTTTGTGTAGTGGGGGATCATGGAGCTTGAATTCAGGGCCTGGGTGCTGTCCCTGAGCTCTTCAGCTCAAGGCTACCACCTAAACCCTTGAGCCACTGCTCCACTTTCCATTTTTAATGATTAATTGGAAATAAGAGTCTCACAGTCCTTAATGCGCAGGCTAGTTTTCAACTATGATCCTCAGGGCTCAGCCTCGAGAGTAGATAGGATTACAGGTGTGAGCCACCACACCGAGCTCCAGTTGTTCTTTAAAATAACATAATAAGCATAAAGACATTGATAAAATGTATGATTTTAGTTATTAAAATCAACTGTATTACAATAGCCAAGACTAATTACTAAAAGAAATAAATGTAGCCTGATGTTTGATCCTGAAATGTATATTTAAGAAGAGTATTTTGTGCAGAAGACATATTGTCTTCTGGTGGCTCACACCTGTAATCCTAGCTACTCAGGAGGCTGAAATCTGAGGATCATGGTTCAAAGCCAGCCCAGCACAAAAATCTAATGAGAGTCTTATCTCCAATTAAATGCCAGAAAACCAGAAGTAGATCTGTGGCTCAAGTGGTAGAGAAATTGTCTTGAGTTGAAGAGCTCAGAACTGTGCCCAGGCCCAGAGTTCAAGGCCCATGGCAAAAAAAATAAAAATAAAATAAAAATCTCAGTTCTTCCTCAAAAAATGCCATAAATCAACAAGTTCAACTTTTTATTTTAATTTATAAATATAAAGCTTTTGAAACTACTGGAATTATCTCCTCTATATTTGATATATGCCTTTGCTTTGATAAGTGTGTAGTTGTAAGAAGCGCAAGAAAAGAAAGAGGTTAAAATCTCTTACAATTTGAAATCTTATTTCCCCCTACTCTAAATTTACAATATGGTATCTGGAAGCAACCAAAAGTAATTCACACATTGGTTATGGAGAGGAGGCAGGGAGTAAAAGCCTGTGTTACTCTACCAGGCTCTAGCCAAACAGGTCCAGGTCACTTTACTTCAGGTAACAGCTTCTCTGTATGCGAACCCCATTTGTCCATCCAAACCTGATTTGTGATTAAATGAGTTTACACTCCCACCAACAGTGTAGTAGCCACCCCTTCTTGGTATATACCCTCCAACATCTGTTGTTATTAGATTTCTTGATCATGGCCTTTCTAACTGGAGTGAGGTGGAATTTCAAAGTTGTTTTGATTTCCATGTATTTTATGGATGCCAAGTATTTATTCATGTTTCTATAGGCCATTCTTATTTCCTCTTCAGAGAAGTCTCTTTAAGTCTTTAGCCCACCTTTTAATGGGAAGGTTGTTTCTTTGAATATTTGTTTTAGAAAGCTTCAATTTTTTTAGCTGCAGATATATTTTAGAAATGAGGAACTTGTCTGTTGTACAGCTAGTGAAGATCTTCTAACATTCCATGGGTTTCTATTTAGCTTGTTAGCTATGTCCTTTGCCATAAAGAAGCTCTGCAGTTTAATGCAGTCCCATTTGTCCAAACTTTCTTTTTTTACTTCATTTTTTATTATTGAGTTAATGTATAGAGGGATTACAGTTACATTTGCCAGATATTGGGTGCATTATTCTTTATACATTGATACCATTTCTTATGTTTTTGTCCCCATTTCCCTTCCCCCCACTGCCTCCCAGTCACCTTGTTTTCTCCCCTTCCCTTTCCTATGTCAAATAAAGAAATAAAAGTATATACAATATACCAGGTAACAAAGCCAGATGCACTAACAATATGAGATTAACCAAGGGGCAACATAGAAGAAGAGAAATAATGTACTACATTAAGAACAACAATTACTCAAGGTAAAGCTTTTGTTTCCATATCCTAGAATCCCTTTCATTTAGTCTCATCCTATATGTCCTTATGTATCTAGTTTTTGCGCTATTGTAATCCTCTGCAAGGAGAATCCTTGATGTGTACTAATTATAACAAATGAGGGAAAGCATTGAGCCTATTTTATTTTGGGTCTGACTTACTTAACTTAATATGATTTTTTTTTGTTTCTGGGTCTTTATTAAGATAGTTTAGACCTGTGCCAAGGAGACCTAGCATATCTACTATACTTTCTTGTGAAGTTTTCAGGGAATCTGCTTTTAGCTCAAGGTCTTTCTTTGATCAATTTGGAATTAATTCTGGTGCAGGGTGACATAGAAGGATCCAACTTTAAATTTTTGCAGGTGCTTAACCAGTTCTTCCAGAACCACTTGTTTTAAGAGGCTGTCTTTCTTTCATCCTATTTTTTTTTGCTCCCTTATCAAAGGGATTAACTATCCATAGGTCTGCCGGCTGATTTCTGTGTCTTCAGTTTTATTCCATTGGTCCTCAGGCCTGTTCTTGTGCCAGAATCAAGCTGTTTTGGTTATTACGGGTCTGAAAAAGAATATAAAGTTTGGTATTGATATTATTGCAGTGCTGTTCTTTATGGTAAGTATTGGGTTTTTTGGCTATATGGGGTCTTTTATTATTCCATAGGAAATTTTGGATTGCTTCTTCTGTTTCCTTAAGAATGACATTGGGATATTGATGGGTATTGCATTGAATTTGTAGATAGCACTCAGCAGGATTACCATTTTCATAATATAAATTCTTCCATTCCAGGATCATGGGAGGTTTTCCACTTCCTCAGAATTGCCTTAATTTCTTTTTTCAGGTTTTTACAATTTTCATTATAAAAGTCCTTTACATTCTTTGTTAAGTTAATTCATAGGTACTTTATTTTCTTTGAGTCTGTTGCAAAAGGATTTGCCTTCCTAATTTCTGCCTTGCTCTCTGGTTGTTGGCATCAAGGAAACAGTTGACTTTTTTCATATATTTTTATTGTAATTAATAGAAGGGTTACATTATATTCATCAGATAGAAAGTACATTACTTCACAAATATTGATACCCTTTTCATGTCATGGTTCCCATTTCCCGCTCCCTCCACCCCCCACTCATCTTGATTTCCCCCCTTCCCTATCCTATTTCAAATACCCAATTAAGCATATATAAAATATATCAGATAACAAGGTGAAATATTGTAACAATACGTGATAACCCAGGGACAGCAAAAGAGATGAGAGATAACATAGTACATTAGGACAACAATAACGCATTATATGGCTTTTGAAACAGTTGATTTTTGAGGGTTAGTTTTATAGCCTGCTACTTTGATAAAGTTTCGAATTAGCTCAAGCAACTTGGGAGTGGAATCTATAGGGTTCTTTAAATACAGAATCATGTCATCTGCAAAGAGACAAAGTTTCACTTCCGCTTTCCCTATTTAGTCCCCCTTTATGCTCGCTTCTTGCCTTATTGCTCTGGCTAGGAAGTCTAATACTATGTTAAAGAGGAGTGGAGAGAGTGGGCATCCTAGTCTTATTCTTGATTTTAGAGGGAATGGCTTTAGCTTTTCGCCATTAAGTATAATGCTAGCTGTGGCTTTGTCATACAAAGCCTTTATTATACTGAGGAATGTTCCATAGATTTCTAGATTCTCCTGAGCTTTTAGTATAAAGGGGTGTTGAGACAATCATGTGATTCTTGTCCTTATTCCTCTTGATGTGATGAATTATATTAACTTGGATATATTGAACAAGCTTTGCATGCCTATGTTAAATCCTGTTTAATCATAGTGTATAGTTTTTTGATGAGTTGGTGAAGATGATTGGCCAGTATTTTGTTGAGATGTTTTGCATCAATGTTCATCAAAGAAATGAGTGTATAGTTCTCTTTCTTTGATGAGTCTTTGTGTGGTTTTTGGGATTAGGGTTATGCTGGCTTCATACAATGAGTTTGGCAAATAGCCTTCACCTTCAGTTTCATTGAAGAGCTTGAGGAGTATTGGTGTGAGCTGTGCTTTGATAGCCTTATGATATTCAGCTGTGAATCCATCTGTTCCTGGGCTTTTTTTGGATGGGAGGTCTCTTATTGCCATTTCTACTTCAATACTTGAAATAGGTCTGTTTAGTTGGATTAGGTCTTCTTGGTTCAGTGTGGGTATGTTAACATTGGCTAGAAATTCATCCATTTCTTCTAGATTCTCAAACTTGTTGGCACAAAGGTTTGAAAAGTATTCCCTTATGATGCTCTGGATTTTGGTAATTTCTGTTGTGATTGTTCCATTCTCATTCATGATTTTGTTTATTTTGTGTGTGCTCCCTTCTTTTTTGGTAAAAATTACTAAGGCTCTGCCAATTTTGTTATTTTTTTCAAAGAACCAACTCCTTGTTTTGTTGATTCTTTCTATAGTTTTTTGTCTCTAATTCATTTAATTCTACTTTAATTTTAATAATTTGCTTCCTTCTACTGGACGTGTGATTGGTTTGTTGCTTTTTCCAAGAGCTTAAGGTGAATCATCAAATTGTTGGTTTGAGCTTTTCCAAATTTGTTAATGTAGGCACTCAGATCTATAATTTTTCCTCTGAGTATTGCCTTTGCTGTGTCCCAAAGGAGCTGGCATTTTGTGTGTTCCTTTTTGTTAAATACCGTAAACTTTTGAATTTCTGTTCTGATCTCCTCAATGACTCACCATGGTTTACATGGTTTTCTTTGGTGGAGATTGTTGTTCAGTTCCAATTTTATGTGGTTGTGGTCTGAGAGAATGCAGGGAAAAATTTCAGTGCTTTTGAATTTGCACAGGTTTACTTTATGCCCTAAAATGTGGCCTATTTTAGAAAATTTTCCATGTGCTGCTGAAAAAAATGTTCATTCTGGTGTTACTGGGTGCAATAATCTGCAGATGTCTGGTAGGTCTGGTTGGTCTATGCAGTTGTTCAATTCTGAGGTTTCTCTGTTGAGATTTTGCATGATTGATCTATCCAGAACATATGCCTTCTTAAATCAATATTTTCGGGACCTGCACATATATCCAGATATTAGAAATTTGAGAAACTTGTTATGAAGCCTACTTATCTGTCAAAAAATTGGAAAGATACTATTTACATCTTTTGAAAAAGTCAAGAATTTTGTCCATGTCACATTATAACTTGTTTTCATTTATATACATTTATGTTTTTTTGTAGGAACACTTTTCAACCTTGCTGTAAATCAAAAACCAACCAGAGGGCTTGAGAACACAGATTACTTTTTGAGTATCATTGAAAGGAAACAGAATTATTTGCATTTCAAACAAATTTCAAGGTATCATAGTAGTAGTAGTATTAGCCTTGGGAAACACATTGGCCCTCCTAAATATGCAGAAAAATATTTCAGAGAAGCATAGACTCACAGAAAAAAAATAAATATAAATGCCTAACCTTTACATTTGATAGTTTAGTAATAGCCCAAGGATCTTTAAGATGCTTTATCTTTAAATAAAAGCTGACTTTCAGATTCTGTACTGTCTTGAAAGGAGTACAGAATAGCCAACAGTCACCATTGAGAATTTCTTTTTTAATAAGCAAGGATTTCTCTCTTTCTTATAGCATTAAAGATCATTGATGCAACAAAATGGAAGATGAAGGGCAAGATGATTTTTAAGGATATGGAATATTTTTTAAGAAGGAATGTAAAATACAATAGAAACTAGCAAGCTACACGTAAATTATTGAGCCAACGGAATTGTCACCAATTATGCCATAATTTTTAAAAAAGAATGCCTGTGGAATGAGAGAAGAAACAGAGAATAATCAAGGTGCAATTTCATCATCAGCTTTCCCCCAAACAGTACAGAAAAGCAGGAGTGTTCCAATCAAATATACTCCGTGCATTTGAAAAATACAGATGAAATAGATGATTAAACAGCCAGAGGAAATGACTTGAAAAATCCCCAAAAGCCATCCCCATCACCACAGATATTAATGGTAGGACATTCCAAAGACTTAGGATTTGATTTTGATTTTGATTTTGATTTTTTATCTTTTGCAAAGGAAATAGGCGAGAGAGTAATGAAGGGTAGCAAGAATATTCTAGAAATAATCATTTGTAAGTGAATTGAAGATTAAATATAACATACAAATTGAGAAATGCATGGTCAGTAAAGAATTATATGACCTTGGGGGGGGAAAATGAGCAACCAGACTATTAGTAACAATAGGTCTAAATTTTGATTTCTTTTCCTACCTTAAGCACTTACTTGAAAGAAGGAGAGAAACAGGGGTATAAAATAGGAATTTATATCATCTTAATTTATTTCTTGCCAGTCCTGAGGCTTGACCTCAAGTCCCAGGCACTGTCCTTGATATCAGCTTTGTCCTTGAACTTTATCACTTGAGTCATAACACCACTCCGGTGTTTTCTGCATATGTGGTACCAAGAAATTAAACTCAGGGCTTTTGCATACTAGGCAAGCACTCTATCATTAGGCTGTACTCCCAGCCCTACCATCTTAATTTGTATCATATTAAATTACCTTGGACTATACCCTTCCTGTGTATAGTAGATCATGTGCCTGAGAAGAGAGTTTGATGTCCCTAGGATAAATCTCCATGCCTTCACAGCAGTTGTTGACTTGACTGTAGTCTCATCTGGAGACTCAACTGAGAAAGAATTTCCTTACAAATTAATTCTGGCTTTTGGTAGGTTATGTATACAACTGAGGGCTCTAGGATTTGTCTGGCTGTTGGCAAGAATCTGACCTTAGCCCTCTGTCAGCTCTTCATACTAGGGATCTGTCACAGTCACTTGTTTTATTAATGATGCAGGAACTGTTAGCTGTAGTTAGCTAACAGTTAGTAATGAAACCCTGTAAAACAAATTTCATCAAGGAGGTGATAGTACACTAACTTTATCATATTCTTCTGTTTAGCTGCTACCCAAAGGTTTTTCTAAAACACATTGTAAGATATCTACCACAATTAGTTTTATTTTAAAAAAATTCTAAGTCTCCACAGTGAATTTGACAGCTGATTATTTACCCAAGTAAAACAAGGTGAATGTTAATATCTTATACTATTCCTAGTAAAAGCTATTTAAAGCAATTCTGACTGTCTACATCCAGTTGAGCTTTATCTTAATTGTCCACTCCTCTTCCTCAGAATTCAGAAAACCATTCATAGGCTCTGTGATTTCCCTTATTTGTAATAATTAGTCTACTTCTAGGATTTTCATAGCAGAAAATCACAATAGCTTAAAAGGTATGTGAATATGACCATATAGGATGGGGCTAAGGGAAATAAACTGGAGGATATGGAAACCAGGGGTTTATCTTTGTGGTCATTATTTTTAAATACAATGTAAAGTTATTTCTTTTCTCTTTTTTCCCCTTATGGTTTACCCCTGTTGTCATTGTATTTGATACATTGTGCATATGTTTATTTGCTTATGTGAAATAGGGAAGGGAAGGGAAAACACAAGATGACTGAGAGGAGTGGGGGAGGGAATTTGGGAGAAAAGCATGGGAAGTGGTAACAATGTCCAAGAATTGATGTGCTCACTATATGACAAATATAACTGTGACCCCTCTATACATCATCCCAACAATAAAATAAAATAAGATTAAAAAAGTCTTGGATGTCTGCAAACTGAAGCTATCAGGAAGAAGAAAAATGGTACTCAGCTATGTGGAAGGGAGGAAATGCAATTATATACAGTGTATGTAGCCTAGAACCATACTAGAAAATTTATGATCCATTCCAGGAAAAAAAATATTTAACTCAAGAAAACAAACAAATGTTTCCTTAGAGAAAATGTGAGAAATTAAACATTTTTTGCCAAGAGAACTTATAGATTAAAGGAAAATCAAAAGTAGACAGGCAAAGGCTAGAAAACTTTGTAGAGTCTAATGGCTTTGAAGTCCTCACACTTCTGATCCAAGATCACATCTTCAAAACCATTACATCCAGGGAGGTTGATAGGTTTCAACATTGTGTTTTGTATTGTTACAAGACAGATCTATTGTCAGCTTTCTGGCATTTATATCTATATAGTGTTCTACAATGTGGGTAATTTGATAACTATCATGGCCTGTTCTATGTCTTTGGACATTTAAAAGTCTTCTAAACATAATGTTCAGCATAGTTATTGGATAAAATACATAAAGGTCTGCTTTCTTGGGACAAAAGTGAAAGATATACAAATGGTGTTTGTAATATCCCTGACTTTCATTTGCAAGCACTCAATAAACGTTGCTTCATTTCTTTTTAACCTGAACAAAAGAAGTTTTTTAAAATGGTATTGTTGATATGATTCCAATGGCACATCTGGGATCATCTACAATTGTATCAGTATCTAAAATAGAAATATCACAGTTTAGTAGAATTTATGTGAATACACATTGTCTCTGAAACATCTGCCTTTCCCTTCCAAAACCTTTTGATATTCTTTTCTGGCTAACTATGTTGAACTGAAGTCTAATTTGCATTATGTATCAGAGAATATGGCAGGTTATGTAAGTAAAATAACTTAATGACAAAATTACCCATTAACAACTTTTAGGATCAGTCCTATTACTGATGAACTGGGGCATTGTATCATAATTTAATTTGTGATCCCTTACTACGGTGATTATGTAATTTCCTCTAGCATCTCTCAAACTAAAATCCTATCAGAAGCTACACTGCCACTAAGAGCTGACTTGTTCAGAATACAGATTTAAGTGTGTAAGTGATGATACAATAAATTAAGAAAGGCTCATATTTTTTTCTATACATAGCATTGTACAGTTACTTTTCTTCTGTTTCCTGCTGAGATAATTGGTTAGGAATGAAATCAGTGATACTATGTGACACTTTGATGAAGATTCAGAATATAAGTTATCATCCTTCCCTACCTATTGTAAAGGATCTTTTGAGAGTCAAATAAAATACCATATGTAATATGTTGCCTGGAAATGTGGACACTGAATTGTTTAATAACAGATTTTCAATATATACCAATAGTTTCTAGTCTCTGTGTGGGGACTCATGTCTATAAATCCATTTACTGAGATTAAAAGAATACTGGTTTGAGGGAAGCATGAGGAAAACTTTAATAAGAGCTTTTCTTAATAAACAAGTTGAATGTGACTCTAAAATCATCCTGAAATTCTCAATAAAAATAATCTAAAAACTGAAGACAATGTCACATGTGGGGCTAAAGAAGGAAAATTAAAACAATGGAGATAGACACATATAACAAGTTTTATAAATCTTATGAAAATGGATAAAAGGTGGAAGAATGAAATTAAAACCAGAAGTCTAATTATAAGTGGGCTACACACACCATACAATATTTTAAAAACTCGCAACTGGAAAGAAAAGTGATGTGTTCTGAAAGAGTTTTGTCATGAACTTCTGAAAATCCAATAAAATGAATAAGCAAATATAGCCCAAGCTCATGGAGGTCAGACAGAAGAAAATCTCCATTTTATCAATAGAGATTAGAATTCTTCATGGAATGTAGGTATTTTTTGAGGCCCAGTCTTGCTCTATGTCCAGGAAAAACCTTTAACTCACTATGAAGTACAAGGTACCTTGGAACTGAAAGCCCTCCCAAGTCCCAAGAGTATAGTTGTGCAATAGTACAAAGAACCTTTTAATATACAAAGGCTCCTTTTGCTGCTTTCATAAAAATGTACCACAATTGCTGACTGAAAACAGTTTATTATTTTAGAATTCTGACAGTTAGAAATCTGAAAGTAGATGTCATTGGGATAAAAACAGCATAAAATAAGGACTGAGTTCTTTCTGGAGCTCATATATGAGCCTATAGGAAAGTGAATTATCTTTTCCAGTATGTAGAAAAAACTCTTGTGTTCTCAGTGTACCATTCTTAAACCTCCCTTCCTCTCTTTCTGTCTCCTTCTTCCTTCTACCCTGCCTCCCTACCTGGTATGAGTCTTTGTCTCTGCCACTCCTGTTTCCCCCCTTTTATAAAGAACTCATGCGATTAGATCGAGTCCATTCTTTGATACTTATTTCTATCTAAATCCTTACATTTAATGACATTTGTATAATTTATCATCTGATGCAGGTTAGATAACATAAAACAATTCCTGAGTTTGGGAGATTTAGTTTTAGTGAGCAGATGATGGGGAAAAAAAATCTCTGTGTAGACTAACATACTTCCTTGACTTAGTGTATTGTTGTATGAATAGGAGAAGAGCAATGAATGAAGAAGTGCCTGTAATATTATGAGTAGTCCTAATGATATTTTATCATGTGAAGCAGTCGGGTTGAAATATAGGTGAAACTGATCAAAGTAAATGTATGGATGCATAGTAGATAAGAGGAAAAGAGAAAGACTGAGGAATATAGTAAACTATGATAGGAAAGCAAATAGACACCGGTAACTGAGCAGAAGTCTGGTGTGAGGAAACTTATTGTGAACATAACTTTGAGACCTATCTTCTTATTCCAGATTGGAAAAAAAAATTAGTAAGTGGGAAGGGAGAAGATTGGATAAAAGCAACTTTTATTTAAATGTGTGATCCACAAATCAGGAGTTGGATAAGTTTTCCTATACAATGAGAAAATAATAGATGAAAAGGGCTGGGAATGTAGCCTAGTGGTAGAGTATTTGCCTGGCATACACAAAGCCTTGGTTTCAATTTCTCAGTACCACATACACAGGGGGAATAAAAAATGCCTGAAGTGGTACTGATACTCAAGTGGCAGAGTACTAACTTTGAAAATGCTCAAGGACAGCCACATTCCCTGAATTGAAGCCCGAGGTGTGGCAAAAATAAAATAAAAATATAACAGACAAAGGAAGGGAAGGAAGAGATAGCCTGAACAAAGATATAGGATTATGAAAACAGGCTCCAACAAAAGTCACTGAGCATGATGCTGATAAGAAATATCAGCCTTTGGCAGAGGAGGGATCAGGAATACTAATGAAAAAGACTTTGGAATAGTGAGTCATTACGATGCATGCTGAAGGTTGAAGAGAACCTGAGTAGTCAATGTTTAATAATGAAGCATAGACTTGTAAAATTAGAGGTCACTGATATCCTTGAGATGTTTGACTGCTGAAAGCTTATATCAGAAATAAGTAATAATATAAAATAATAATTATAAACTAGTTATTATAGTAGTATACAAAATAACAAGAGAAGTGAAAGTTTTTTTGCATATTTTGTTTTATTTTGAAACAGGATCTCATGATGTAGCCTGTGCTGACCTCCAAAATATAAGCCTCCTTCCTTAGCCTCCCAAGTGCTAGGATTACAGATATGTACTAGGACAGCATTCATTTCCTAATAAGTTTATAATGTTTTATGCAAATGTACTGAATTAAAGTATAATTACAGCTATTAGTTTTTTAGAAACTGTTTTTGCTGCAGAACTCATTATTGATAATGTCATGAGCTTTAAGATGTCAAATCTGACAAAATCTCTACTGTGCTTCTGCTATCTGGAATGGTCCTGAAAACTCTCTCACTTGCAGACCTTCTGTGAACAGTTTTAGATATCTACATTGTGATGATTTATTGTTTGTTTATATCCTCCAAAAATCTAACAAAATTTTTCAGATTTCAATAAGAAATCAGTATGCTTTCCCAATGCATAATATTATTTCATTGACTGGATTACTACACAATAGAAGAGCCTATATTAATTGCCTATATTATTGATTTATTCTTTTTGTGAGACTGAGACTCCCAAGTAGTACAAGCTGGTCTTGGACTCTCTATAGCCTAGATTTGAGCTCATTTGAGGTAGTCCATTTCTAGACTTCTGGGTTTAAGTTATGCAACCTACCTGGCTACTAACTCAGTAAATTAGTTTTTATTATTAAAATGTATATGTTAGTTTATTTTTCAGTGATTTCTACACTCCTAATAGATTTTTAAAAATCATCCCAGGTATTAATAAGTTCAAGTATAACTAGATAAATCTACTTCCCTTTGTTTTAGTAAATAGTATCTCTATGAGCTCATTTTGAACTATAATGAGTAAGAGTATTTCTAAATCAGCTTCTTCCCAGTCACCTAGAGCCCTTTTGACTAAAGAGAATAATGTCACTGTTCAGTTAGATTTTACTGTCACACATACCCATAGATGAATTGATTTTTGAAAATTTTACCATATATGTGTGTACATAATTATATAGACTTATGTATACATATATATACTATATATGTATAAATCCAAATATATATCCATGTATGCATGCATATACATATATATATATATACAAGAACATACATATACCCTTGTACATATATATACAAATATAGATCCACTTATCCAGCCTTTCTCTAATTTGTTGTGATTCTTGGTCCTTATTAAGAAAGTTTCGACCTGTGCCAAGGAGGTCTAGTGTATCTCCTATTCCTTCTTGTAAAGTTTTCAGAGTGTCGGCTTTTACTTCAAGGTCTTTGATCCATTTGGAGTTAATTCTAGTACAGGGTGACAAAGAAGGATCCAAGTTTAGTTTTCTGCAGGTGCTTAACCAGTTCTGCCAGCACCACTTGTTGAAGAGGCTGTCTTTCTTCCATTCTATTTTTTTTTGGCTCCCTTGTCAAAGATTAGGTGGCCATAGGTCTGTGGTTTAATATCTGGGTCTTCAGTTCTATTCCATTGGTCTTCAGGCCTGTTCTTGTGCCAATACCAAGCTGTTTTGAGAATTATAGCTCTGTAATAGAGTCTAAAGTTTGGAATTGAAATTCCTCCTGCGCTGTTCTTTCTGCTAAGAAGTGTTTTTGCTATACGGGGTCTTTTATTATTCCATATGAAATTTTGGATTGCCTCTTCTATTTCTTTAAAGAATGACATTGGGATATTGATGGGTATTGCACTGAATTTGTAGATAGCTCTTGGCAAGATTGTCATTTTCACGATATTGATTCTTCCAATCCAGGAGCATGGGAGAATTTTCCATTTCCTCACTTCTGCTTTAATTTTCTTTTTCAGGGTTTTAAAGTTTTCATCAAAAAGGTCCTTTACATTCGAGGTTAAGGTAATTCCTCAGTACTTTATTTTCTTTGAGGCTATTGCGAAAGGAGTTGCTTTCCTGATTGTTGCCTCATTCCTCTCACTATTGGCATAGAGGAGGCAGTTGATTTTTGAGGGTTAATTTTATACCCTGCTACCGTTCCGAAGTTTTGAATCAGCTCAAGGAGCTTGGGAGTAGAGTCTATAGGTTTCTTTAAATACAGAATCATGTTGTCTGCAAAGAGGGATAGTTTTACTTCCTCTTTCCCTACTTGGATCCCCTTTATGCTTGCTTCTTGCCTTATTGCACTGGGTAGGAATTCTAATACTATGTCAAAGAGGAGTGGAGAGAGTGGGCATCCTTGTCTCGTTCCTGATTTAGAGGGAATGGCTTTACCTTTTCGCTGTTAAGTATAACACTAGCTGTGGGTTTGTCATACACAGCCTTATATTGAGGAATGTTCCATGGATTCCTAGTTTCTCCAGAGCTTTTAACATAAAGGGATGTTGGATCTTGTCAAATGCCTTTTCTGCATCTATTGAGACAATCATGTGATTTTTGTCCCTGCTCCTGTTAATGTGTTGAATTATATTAATTGATTTGCATATGTTGAACCAGCTTTGCCTCCCTGTGATGAATCCAGTTTGATCATAGTGTATAATTTTTTTTGATGAGTTGTTGTAGACGGTTGGCCAGTATTTTGTTGCATCGATGTTCATCAAAGAAATAGGTCTATAGTTCTCTTTCTTTGATGAATCTCTGTCTGGTTTGGGGATGAGGGTTATCTGGCTTCATAGAATGAATTTGGTAAAGAGCTTTCATTTTCAATTTCGTTGAAGAGCTTGAGGAGTATTGGTGTGAGCTCTGCTTTGAAGACCTTATAGAATTCAGCTGTGAATCCATCTGGCCCTGGGCTTTTCTTAGGTAGAAGGTCTCTTATTTCCATTTCTATTTCAGTACTTGAAATAGGCCTGTTGAGTTGGGTTAGTTCTTCTTGGTTCAGTGTGGGTATGTTAATATTGGCTAGGAATTTATCCATTTCTTCTAGATTCTCAAATTTGTTGGCGTAATGGTTTGGGAAATATTCCCTCATGATACTCTGGATCTTGGTAATTTCTGTCGTGATATTACCATTTTTGTCTGTGATTTTGTTTATTTCGATATACTCCCTTCTTTTTTTGGTAAGGTTTGCTAAGGGTTTGTCAATTTTGTTAATTCTTTCAAAGAACCAACTCCGTGTTTTGTTGATTCTTTCTATAGTTTTTTTGGATTCCAATTCGTTTAATTCTGCTTTGATTCTATGCTGCTGTCAGAAAGAGTGACATTGCCCCATTTGTTAGGTAATGGAAAGACTTAGAAAAGATCATATTAAGTGAAGTAAGCCAGACTCAAAGAACTTAGTCTCAATTGTTTCCCTCATTTGTCATAATCAGTAGAAACTTTGGGCTCTCCTAGCAGAGATTTGCAATAGAGCAAAACCTTGATAGAAAAGGCCATATATTATGACGCTAAATGAAAGGATCTCTAGGATATAGAAACATATGCCATATAATGAATGATTGTTGTTCTTAAGGTACTATGTTATCTCTCATTTCTTTTGGTGTCCCTTGGTTATCTCATATTGTTACAGTATCTCACTTTGTTACCTGATATATCGGATATATTTGTATCTGGTTATTTGAAATTGGATAGAGGAGGGGGGGGGAAACAAGATGAGGGATGAGGGTGGGGGCGAGGGAAATGGGGATCAAGACATGTGAAAGGGTTTCAATGTATGTGAATTAATGCACCTTCTATCTGGCAAATATCATGTAACCCTTCTATTAATTACAATAAAAATATATGAAAAAAACAAATATAGATCCCTATAAATCTAAATATATACGCATATGAAAACATTATTTGATCCCTAGCAGTGACTTTGCCATGGCGAAGAAATCCCTACTGCCTTGAACCAACTTACTATACTCAGCATGTCTTTGAATAGGGCTCAGAAACATGGGAAGATGGGAGTCTGATTAGGTTGAGTAGAGAACAGAAGAAATTGAAGACAGAAAGATCAGTTATATATTTTCAAAAAACATTGCTTCCAAAAGAAACAAAACCATGTGTATATTTCTAGAGGACTAAATGGAAAAGTGGGTTTTATTTCCCTTTGTTTTAAAACTGGAGACATGAAGGCATTTTTTTTTCGTCAAACATGAGCTCTTTGTGCTAGCATTGATACACACACACACACACACACGTGAGCACACACACAGAGGGAGAGAATTATAATGTATTAGAAAAGAGATGTTATAAGCATTAAAGTATCAAACATGTAAACAGGCCTTAGGGAGCAAGTTCCCTTTAAATAGAGTACAGAGGTAAGGAATACTATTGGGAAAGTGTACTGATTTTTTTACTTAAATCAGCGTCTATAACAGCAACTATACACATCAACTAATTTTGTTGTTTTACACAGGTTCTTGGTATTTTAATCTGCTGGCTTCTAGTCATTCTTGATGAGGCTGGACTTGAATTTTGATACTCCTGCCTCACTGCCCTAAGAGCTGAGATTACTAGTAGCTATTACTTGTTCAAGAAACTTTTGTGTTTAACTTTCAGAGGAAAAGCAATAGGTGAGAAAGTTTTCAATCAAGATTAACATCACATTAACATCTGGAAATATGCTATATTCTTAAATATTACATGTTAATATTTTATCTGTCAGATTAACACATTTACCTAATTACTAATTATGGTTCTTTCCTTTTCTTTCAGGCTAATTTCTGGTTAAATTGATTTCCAAATTTTAATTGAACTGTTACTTTATGGAGGCCAAGCTGGCCTCGAACTCTCTATCATCTCACTTCATCATTCTGAAGTTGGAATTATAACTGTGTTTTACCATGCCTGACCCTTTTAATAATTTAAAAATAGATTTCTTAGCCTCTTCTATTCAAATAATCATTCTACCTGCCAGTAGACATGTTTTTCCTTAATGTATTATTTTACCCATCATAATACTAATTTTCTCATTGAATTATGTCAGGTGGTGACTCATGAACAATGTTGAGATTTAAGTTGGAAAGTGGACATCTTTCTTGATCTCAGAGAGTAAGAACTCAGCCTTTATCAGTTAAATGAGTCCAGATGATTTTCAAGACAGTCACAAGAGCTCATTAAAGGGAGGACGGAGCTCTTTAGAGCAAGGAACACTGTGACAAACCAGGTCACATCTGGGAAACTATTTAACTGCCATGAAACTGAGGGCTTTTCACTAATGCCCTTTATCAGGTTACATGTAATTTGTTGAAAGGACTTTTAGACATTATTATTATTACTATAAATGGACTTAAAATGTTATCAATTGCTTTTCTACACCTGCTGAGATAATCAAATGATTTCTTTTCATTTTTTAGTTAATTGGCTACATTAAATTGATTTCTAATTTTTGGAGCTAATGTACATTCCTGTAAAGAAACCTATATCATTAGAAAGCCTTTTATTTATTACAGAATTAAATTTGATCATGCTTTGTCCAGCATTATCATATTCATAACAATGACATGCAACTCTGTGATTTTATTTTTGTGATGCCTTCTTGCAATTTTGGTTATCATAGCATAATAGCTTTACAAAGTGTATAAGGAAAATTTTCCTTTATTATCTGAGTTTGGATAAGGTTGGTATAATTTATATTGAAAAGATTGATAACATTAAAAGATAATATCTGAGCCTGGAAATCTTGTTGAGGAAAATTGAAAAAATAATCCTATCCAGACAATTAACATCTATAGGACTTTTCACATTTTCTGTATTTCATTTTTTCATGGGATTCTTATTCTAGGGATTTGTAGTTTCTAGGTAAAGGACAACCTTTCTTTTAGAAGATCTGAACTTTTAAGATTTCTGCTTCTTTTAATTCCTATCCCAACTGACTTCTCAGCAAAAGAGACCTATGCCTCAGATTAGAAGTTAAATAGGCCTGCTCCAATTTGAATTTAATTTTACCTTCAGATGTGAAGATGTATGTGTTCATGGCTTTAGGTTTCTTCTTGGAGATTGATCCTGGGAACATGCATATTGAAGTTTTTAGCCTCAAAACCATAACAACTCAAGAATTGGAAGTTTATGAGCCTCTACATACATAAAGAATCCAATATTAGGAGATTTTATGGATTTCACAGCCTTTTCTCTGCTTATTCTATGATATTCCCCTGCAAAATCACTACTTAACAGAATGGGTTAGGCGTTGCCATTTAGGATGCTCTGTTTTCAGATATAACACATAAGTCCACAATTCTACCTTTCATCAAGCTTCTTTCTTCACAGAACGGTTGACTGAGCTTCTCTGATGGGCTTAAATTTGTCTTAATTCTGTACTTCCATATGCTCTGAAAGGGTTCTTAGTTCTACAAAGGGACAAATGCTTGCTTTAGTCATTTTATTCCTCTTAATATCTGAAAGATTTTTTGTTATCTACTCTTCCACTCCTACCTCATCACCCCAGCAAGACAGATAGACTATAAAGTCCTCTACATCCTAACCAAGCATGAAGGCTCTTTCCTTCCTGGCATTGAATTTGTCACTGAAAAGCTTTGGCAGGAGCATTAATTTTTTAATGGTTTGCCTGAATTATACTGAATAGCAGCTTTGATGAACCTACAAAATGATTAAAAACATTGCAAGTTTACTTATTTATAGCTCTGATGCTCTAAGGAAATTTTACTTATATATACTCACGTAACAGTTACTTTATTTTTAGCTTATCTCTTCCTGTTAAATAATTTCAGGAGGTTTTATTGGAAAATCATCCACTATAGTTACTTGACCACACATAAATTAGAAGCAAATTACTTGCAAGATTACAAGAATATTCTAATTTATGCAATTGTTTGTTACGCAAGCATGCCATATTTGTATTCTTATGCCTCTGAAATAATTTTAGAACCATTTATGAAAGTGGCCTTGTAGTCATTCTGTTGTAAAACAATCCATCAAAGATTTTTATGTAATTATGGTTATGGATGATTTAGGAATCATCATGTTGTACAAATTTAAATTCCTTTTATTTTTGTACTTCTAATCTACATGTTTCTTCCATTATTATTATGGAAGTAAGGTATTTAATTATGCATATTCCCATTTTATTTATTACGATCATTTATGTGATACTGAAAACTGAGTTTATGTTTTTAATTCCTCATTGAATCTGTGTAATTCCTCACAATACAAGTTTTTTATATATATTTAGAATGAAGAGAAAGAAGAATGTTTACTTTTTACTGTCTTTCCACTTGCTTTCACTATTTTATATATACTTTGTAAATCCAAAGAGACTGTAATAATTAGATTTCCTGGGCAGCTGCAATATTAAACTTTCCATAAACATTTAGTGGAAAGATTAGTTTAAAACACATCCTTTCTTTTACCTATAATGTCACCTAACAGCTTTTCCATAAACCCCTCCATGAATCATGTGGATTCTACAATTATTCAACACTTGTTACTTCTCTTTTGTTCTCCATTGTTGGCAAAGCTGCCTGCTACAGTGTTTCTAAAGAGAAAAGAGAAAATAATTATCTCATGTATTAATGTAGTACAGTCTGGGTTTTCAGCACTCCTGATGCCAAGATAGACCTAAGGAAGTCTGGATCAATTTCTATGGATTGTTAGACCCCTTGCTGCCATTGTAGGGAGAAAATCAAGAGTCTTCATCTGAAACACAGGACAGTAGACTTGGCAATCTACCCTTAGAAACATTATCACAGGTATGGTAAAACTAATCATATATATTCTTTGAATATATATTTATATATCCATATATATGTATATTTGTATGCATATATGCATTTGTATATTTGATATTTGTATTTTGTGACCAATTCAGGGTAATTCAGGATAATCTCCTCACCATAAAACTCTGTAATTTAGCTACACTATAGGTAACATAGGTAACTTCTGTAGGTTCTAGAGATAAGAATGTGCATTATATTCTGTGCATTATATTTTTTAGAAAAGTAATATCTTGACTCTATTTATCAGGATTTCCCAGAACAGAACCAATAGGAGAGAGGGAAAAAAGACAGAGGTTTTAAAGAATTGATTAACACTGTTTAATTTCTACTTAATGGAACTATTTTCAGATCTTTGGCCTCTGCACTGGAGGCAGTATGTTTTCATTGTTTGAAACCAGAAAGTAGGTGAGAATTTAATCACCCTGATTATCCCTTCGACTTCTACTGATTTTCTGAATATATATATATATATATATACACACACACACACACACACACACACACACATATATGATTTGTTTGATTTTTTATTGGTCAGGGGACTTGAACTTTGAGCCTGGGTGTTGCTCCTGAGCTCTTCAGCTCAAGGCTACTGCTCTACCCCTTGAGCAACAGCACCACTTCTTGTTTTCTGGAGGTTAATTGGAGATAAGAGTCTCATGGACTTCAGTTCCAGGGCTGGCTTTGAACCTCTATCCTCAAATCTTAGCCTCCTGAGTAGCTAGGAGTACAGGCATGAGCCACCACACCGGGCTTCTACTAGTTAGCTTTTGTTAGATTTACTAACTTAAAAAAAAAAAAAAAAAGGAAGAAGGATATTACTGTTTGTTGGATGTTTCCCTGTGTCTGGTTCAGCATGACCATTTAGCACGCAGCCTCTCATTCCTCCCACCACTTTCCCTGAATATGCTGTCGAAATGACAAAGCAGTGATCTTGTAAATTCATGGTTCTCCAGATTATCATGTTCAGGTGAAGGTACCATTAACATTTTCTTCAATAGCTACCCAGAGCCTTGTGCAAGGGCGTAAATCTGTTGGCATTTGAGCAAATGTGACCCAAGGAGAATTTTGTTGGCTAGCACAATGTTTCCAATTCTTTTGAACATGGAGATTTTTAAGCAAGAAATGAGATATCTTTCCAGTTGTTCAGGATGCCTTATATTCATTGCTCACTACCACAGCCAACTTTATTTTATTTTATTTTATTTTTTTATTTTATTTTTTTTTTATTTTGGCCAGTCCTGGGCTTAAGCTCAGGGCCTGAGCACTGTCCTTGGATTTTTCTCAAGGTTAGAGCTCTACCACTTGAGCCTCAGCACCACTTCTAGCTTTTTCCTATGTATGTGGTACCAAGGAATCGAACCCGGGTCTTTGTGCATGCTAGGCAAGCACTCTACCACTAGGCCAAACTCCCGGCCCCACAGCCAACTTTATTGAATCAGATTTCTGCTCTTGCTTCTGATCATATTTCAATGTGTAGCTCTGTTCTGCATGCAAACACCAGAAGAAGCCCATCTCTTCTTTTATCTTTTGTTTCTGACTTTCCTTTCACATGGTGGCTTTTCTCTCTTGTCCTTCCAATTCAGTTCAGTTATGCTAGGAATCTAGGTCCTTGTTTTTGTTTCTCATGGGATAGTTTCCTACATTTGATTCTAATTTGCCTCAAAAAATCAGCTTTAGTAATATCTATATCACAAAGCACAGATCTGGAAATTTTTTAATTGTGTGTCTCTTTGATATACAGTCGCATCATATATAACTCAACAACAATTTTTAGGAATACATATGACATACAGTGCTTACTATTTGCTTATTAAGTGAGAAGAATTTCCTTGATGCAAAGATTGTATCTTTCTAGTAGTCCCAACACCTGGTATAGCGGTTAGAAAATGGAATATTTTCAAATGTGTCAAAGAAATTCAGCCTCCATAGTAACTTAGGCAAGGAATATAGAATGCATCTTTGTTGCTGGTGCATTGAATTCAGAGCATCTCAGTTTATAGTTGATGTAATTTTACTTGTACAACTTGGCTAAATACTTTGAGAGGCAATGTATCCAAGTACCGGTAGTACAATGTCCCTTCCCTTCTGGCCCAAGAAGAAATCAGAACTGTCTCACTTTTTTGTATTTGGGTCGATAGTGGAGCTTGAAGTCTCAGCTTGGGCACTGTCCCTCAGCTCTTCACCTCAGGCCGTTGGCCTACTCCTGGACCTGGGCGTTCTTCCTGAACTCTTCAGCTCAAGGCTACAGCCCTACCCTTTGAGCCACAGCACCACTTCCGGTTTTCTTGATGTTAATTAGAGGTAAGAATCTCTTGGTCTTTAGTGCTGGCCTGTCACTGGTTTTTTTTTGTTTTTGTTTTTTGTTTTTGTTTTTTTTTTGCTATGCCTGGGGCTTGAACTCAGGTTCAGGCACTATCCTGGGGCCTCAAGGTTAGTGCTCTACCACTTGAGCCACAGCACCACATTTGGCTTCTTCTCTGTGTGTAGTACCCAGGAATTAAATGCAGGGCTTCATGCATTCTAGGCAAGTAATCTACCTCTAGGCCCCTCTCCCGGCACCGACGAGCCCCGACGAGCCCCGAAGAGCCTTCTAACTTAAAATCATCCTTCTGGACTTTCACATATCCTTTGGATACAACAGCAAATGAAGCCATGCTTGCCTAGGAGATTTTACTCAGAAGACGACTCAAAATTGGAAAGTGGAATGAGAAAACTGATCTTTTTCAATTGTGGCGCTTGTCCAAAGGCCTGGGCACTGTTTTTGAAGGGTTTTTGTTTGTTTGTTTGTTTGTTTGTTTTTGCTTTTTTTCTAAAGGCTACTGCTCTTGCACTATGAGCTACACCGGTCCTGTTTTCTAGCGGGTACTTGGAAGTAAAAATCTCACATACTTTCCTACTTGTTCTAGCTGGCTTAGAACTGTGACCCTCAGATCTCAGTCTCCTGAGTTGCTAGAATTACAGACATAAGCCATCAGTGCCCAGCCTGATTCACTTTTACAGTGAAAATTTTGATTAAAAAAATCAATTCTAGAAAAGTGAGGTTATATCCTGAGAAGTTTAGGCTGCAAATAGAAGCAATGGTGTTATTGCTAAATAAAATTTGAGTCTCTTTTGAGAAACATTAAACTAAGTTGGTGAAGTCACCTATATATTTAGATTGGCATCAGTGTCCATTCTGAGGGATACATTGGTTAAATCAAAGTGGAAAACTACCTAGGGTGGCTAATTTTTTTAGTATTCTATAGCTGTCTAGTCATAGGCTTCTCCTGCTTTTTAGCACTTACCTTGTAATTTAATTCTGATATCTAGCTACTCTTTTAATGTTCTGGTAGATTACTTCTTATTTCTATTTCCAAAGATAAATTGGAATCTTTTAAAGAGATGTGTTTTTCTTGTTTTCTCATTTTTCATCATTATTGTTAATTTTTCCCCAAATATTGGAGTCTCAAACTTTTTTTTTTACTGTTAGAGCAACAGTTTTAAAGCATATTGCTATGGTATGCCTCATAACAAAATGTATATAAGCTTAGTAAAATCACAAAGCTTAAACAACAACCTATGAGATGAAATCTTGTGAATCCTATAAATATCAGTATTTGGGCAAAAAAACCAGATAAGTGTATGTTACTATATTAAAGCACTGGAAGAAACTTATTAAGATATAATAAAGTTGGAAAGGGTTAGGATGCACTTGATATACCCAAAAGCCTGTGTGAATAAAGAAAATAGAAGTAATTTTTTTAACAAAAGTGTAAAATATAGCCACCAGTTCAGGTTGGCAGCCTTTTAATGAGCTAGAAGGTTATGCTTAGGTTAAAGTATTTTTCAAGTCCCCATTTGCAGCAGAACACATGTCTTGGAAAGCCAAATACACAGCAGTAACTGCCTCCTAGAGCATGCTATGATAGCATACCATGAGAGGTGTTCCAGTGCAATGTAGATTTTTAGCATTGAGGTATATAGAAAATACTTCACAAAATAATAAGCACCTATGCCATTGTTGTTCTTTCATCAGTCTCTTTCCAATGCCATTGAAAAAAGGACTAAGAGAAGAAGTAGCCAGAGTTTTTATTTTTTCTGTGGAAAAAGCCAAAGAGGATTTCTATTTCTTAGTTTCTGTTACATTAGTGGATGTAACAATTATAGTACATAATAAACATAGACAATATTACTTTATTGCTGTATTACAATAAAACTATATTTGGAAAACAAGTCACACATTGATTTTCTGTATCTGCTTGCAGGCTGCCTCACCCAATTTATGACTTTGAGAAGCATAAAACCATAGAAAACAGAACCTTTATTTATTTATTTGCTGTTTATTTTTGGCCTTGAACAGTGATGGAATGCTGTGGCACACTCCTGTAATCCTAGCTACTCAAGAAGTTAAGTTCTGAGGATCAAGGTTGAAAGCCACCCTGGCAAAAAAGCACCTGAGACTCTTATCTCCAATTAACCTGTAAGAAACTGGAAGTAGGGCTTGGCTCAAGGGTAGGGTGATAGCTTTGAGATGGAGAGCTCAGGGACAGCGCCCAGGCCGATTTCAAGCCCCATGACCCACAAAAATAAAACAAAACAAAAACATTAAAAAGTCAACAACAACAACAAAAAAAGTCAACAACAACAAACAGTGATTGCTTTAAATTTGAACATACTATAATTTCTTAATTAAATCTTTCCCAAATCCAAATATTTGACCCATTAAAAAGTATATTTTATGAAATAAAAAGCAAGATCAAATAAGAATCTAATGTCTGAAAACATAGATATCACAAGTCAGGGGTTATTCCAGAAAATCAAACCATATGACTTCCAGTTTTCTTAATACTATCACAATATAAAATCAAGACTTATTATTTTCTCTAGTTTAAGAAGTCAGAAGAATTGCTGATTGGAGTGCTGCAGTTAGAATGTATATACAAATTTCTAAAGTTTACTGGAAATGAAACATAAAAAAATATAATCATTAAATCAGGAAATAGAAAGATTAAGCTCCTTAAAAGAAGAAATAGAATGTGGGAGATTTTGTGTAACATCTTACTATAAAATAATGATTTAAAGCAGTAAGTTGAGGAGTGCTTTTTAAAATATAATCTGAGTTCATAATTTTTGCAAAGAATGAAATCTAGGGTAGTCCTCCACAAGATTATCAGTATCATAGTGTTAGAAAAATGAAGACAAAGTAGATCTTATTCATGGATGACACGGTAGAAAAAATACAATAATTAACACAACTGAGAAGTTGTGCAATTTTTTTTGTTTTTTCTATCACACCTTTTATTGTAATTAACACAAGGGTTACATTATATTCACCAGATAGAAAGTGGATTACTTCACATACATTGATACCCTATCTCATTTCTTAGTCAGCATTTCCCTCCCCCAAACCCTGCCCCTCATCTTGTTTACCCCCCTTATCTATTCAATTTCAAATATGAGCAAATACGCATATATAGAATATATCAGATAACAAGGTGAAATACTGTAACAATAGGAGATATCCAAGGGACAGGAAAAGAGATGAGATATAACATAGTACATTAAGGACAACAATCACTCATTATATGGCTTTTGTTTCTATATCCTAGAGGTCCTTTCATTTAGCCTCATACTATATGGCCTTATGTATCTAGGTTTTGTTCTACTGTAAATCTCTGCTGGAGAGCCCAGTGTTTCTACTGATTATGACAAATGAGGGAAACCATTGAGTCTGGCTTACTTCACTTAATATCATTTTTTCTAAGTCATTCCATTTCCTTACAAATGGGGCAAGGTCGTTTTTGCTGACAGCAGCATAGATTTCCATTGTGTATAAATACCACATCTTGTTGATCCAGTCATCAACTGAAGGACATCTGCGTTGGTTCCATATCCTTGCTATGTTAAATAGTGCTACAATGAACATGGTTGTGCTAGTGGATTTAGTATGTACTTGTTTCTGGACAATTGGGTAAATGCTTAGTCTTTTGAGGAACTGCCATACTGCTTTCCATAGTGGTTGAACGAGTTTGCACTCCCACAAACAGTGTAGTAGTGATCCCTCCTGGCCACATCCCCACCAGCATCTCTTGTTATTAGATTTATTGATCCTGGCCATTCTAACTAGAGTGAGGTGGAATCATAGAGTTGTTTGATTTGCATTTCTTTTATGGCCAGAGATGTTGGGCATTTCTCCATGTGTCCATAGGCCATTCTTATTTCTTCTTCAGTGAAGACTCTCTTTAAGTCTTTGGCCCATCTTTGAATGGGATGGTTGTTTCTTTGGGGATTAGTGTTGGAGTGTTTCAATCTTTTGAGCTGTTGATATATTTTAGAAATGAGACCTTTGTTGTATGGTTAATGAAGGTCTTCTCCCACTCTTTAGGCTTTCTAGGTAATTTGCTAGCTATGTCCTTTGCATGCAAAAGCTCTGCAGTTTAATGCAGTCCCACTCATCCAGCCTTTCTCTGATTTGTTGTGTTTCTGGGTTCTTATTAAGAAAGTTTTGACCTGTGCCAAGGAGACCTAGTATATCTCTTATTCCTTCTTGTAAAGCTTTCAGTGTATCTGCTTTTACTTCGAGGTCTTTGACCCATTTGGAATTAATCTTGTTGCAGGGTGAAAATAAGGATCCAACTTTAGTTTTTTGTAGTTTTCGGCAGGTGCTTAACAGGTTCTGCCAGCACCACTTGTTGAAGAGGCTATCTTTCTTCCATTCTATTTTTTTGGCTCCCTTATCAAAGATTAGGTGGCCATAGTTCTGTGTGTTAATATCTGGGTCCTTACTTCTATTCTATTGGTCTTCAGGCCTGTTTTTGTGCCAGTACCAAGCTGTTTTGGTCACTATAGTTCTGTAACAGAGTCTAAACTTTAGTATTGAAATACTTCTGTCGCTGTTCTTTCTGCTAAGAATTGTTTTTGCTAAATGGGGTCTTTTATTATTCCATATGACATTTTGGATTGCCTCTTCTATTTCTTTAAAGAATGACATTGGCTCTGGCAGGGAGTATACACATTCCAGACCCTCCACCTAGGCCTGGAGCTAGAGATAGTGGCCATCTGGCATCTACAAGCTCAGACTTGCGGGGGTCAGCAAACTAGAGCAAATATCAATCAATTGCAAGCCCGGTACCATGGAGATAAAACCATCCTCCTAGAATCACCATAGGGGCCCCGTCCAATCAGTTCAAAGCACAAAAGCCCGCTAGACCGACCAATGATTAGCCTTGGCCCCTTTCCCGCTTTGTGTTGCGCCAATGATTGCTAGAAGTTTGGTATGAATTTTTCTACGTGGTGTATCGATTTGTTACTAATACTTGCTGGGGCCTTCCTCCTACCAAAGAATGTAAAAAAGGTGCTGTAATTTTGGGCTTGGGCCTTCTGGTCTGCACTCTACTATCAGTGCACAGAGACCTGTGCTCGAGCTCATCAATAAACGACTCATTGCAGTTTGCATTGAAAAAAAAAATAATGGCATTGGGATATCGATGGGTATTGCGTTGAGTTTGCAGATAGCCCTTGGCAAGATTGCCATTTTCATGATGTTAATTCTTCTAATCCAGGAGCATGGGAGGTTTTTCCATTTTCTTCATTCTGCCTCAACTTCCCTTTTTCCAGGTTTTAAAATTTTCATCAAAAAGCTCCTTTACATTCTTAGTTAAGTTAATTCCTAGGTACTTTATTTTCTTTGAGGCTATTGCGAAAGAAGTTGCTTTCCAGATTGTTGTCTTGTTCCTCTCATTGTTGGCATATAGAAAGGTGGTTGACTTTTGAGGGTTAATTGTATACCCTGCTACCTTGCCAAAGTTTTGAATCAGCTCAAGCACCTTGGGAGTGGAGTCTGTAGGGTTCTTTAAAACAGAATCATGTCATCTGCAAAGTGGGAAAATTTCACTTCTTCTTTCCCTATTTGGGTCCCCTTTATGCTTGCTTCTTGCTTTATTGTTCTGGCTAGGAATTCTAATACTATGTTAAAGAGGAGTGGAGGGAGTGGACATCCTTGTCTTATTCCTACTTTTAGAGGAAAGTTTTGCTAACATTTTTATGAGAAAGAATAAAACTGATGAATTCATGTTTTATAAGAAAATGCATGATTTCCTAAAACTTTGCAATCTGGATTGAAAATTTTAGCATTTATTTAGTTATTGAGAATTTGCCCATGAAAATTTTTAATAAAGCATATAGTTGTAAAGTTTTGGAATAGTTATAAACACAAGTCTTCTGCATATTCAGAGAAAATTAAAAGTATTATATTCCACCATTACACACTATTATAGCAAGAGATTAAACTCAATGTTATATCAATGTCCTTAATGGATAGAATGGATAGTTTTCATCACAGATATTGTTCTCATCTAAACAATCTTATATAATACTAGAATAGGAAAAGTTTTAGACTTTCAAGGACATGAAACTCACTTAACATGTCTCTGTGAGTGCTTCTGGAGGGTGCATTTCTACAGGATGGCAGACCTCAACACTTTTAAATTCTTGGGATCTGGGGATGTAGGTGTTCAATTTAGTTTTCTATATTTGGACATCCTTTTATCAAAGTCTATCTTTTTTTTTTCTAACATACACATTTGGATCCTTTGTTAAATATCAGGTAGCTGTAAATATATGGGTTTTTGCGCCGATCTCTAGTCTATTCATTGATCTTCTGGAATAATGTTACCACCGGCGTGACTTTTGATTAGGGACTTTAGTTACAACTGAACTAGATTTTAATGACAATGACCTTGTGAAGTTGACCTGTAATAAAATGACCATTGTGTTATATAAATTTTTGTCTGTAATGATACTGCAAAATAATGACATACATAACAAAGAAATACATGAGTAAGTATGAGTACATTTAGTAATTTTTCTGTTCAACAAGCATAGTGACCTTACATTCTAATAGATGATTTCAAAGCTTTATTTACTTTAAAAAGGATTTAAGATGGAGAACAGCCCAGCATTCAGCATAGGAGCATGGGAGAGGAACAGATATCTGAGAAATTTGCTCTAACGGTCAGTCCATTCATGGAAGGTTTATGTTCCAGCTACTCTGGATAGAGTGGTCCAACCAATTCAAACAAATCTATTGTTTGGAAGTTCTATGAACACATATTTTGTTTCCATCACAGACTTTCTATTACAGATTCTGATGGATGATTTTGGCTAAAGTATACATAGAATGATTTGTTGCTTAGTACTGGACATAAAAGTCTACATTATGCTTAGTTTGGTGTCTAGGTTTAGGGTAAGTGAATAGATGTTTGAAAATTATTTATGTATTCTGAATCCAAGCACTATGTCAAATATAGGATATGTAGGTATTTACTCCCACTTTGGTCATACATTATAATAGTGTCTTCTGGAGAACATCACTTTTTAATTTCACTAAATCCAATTTAACAATTATATTTCTGCACACTAAGATTTGGAGAAGTATTAGACATGTTTTCCTAACCAATATTTTAAAATATTTTCTCTTATTCCCATTTTGATTTCTTTGCTGTCTGAAGTTTTATAAGTAGGCTTTTCATATAGCTTCAGTTCATTTTTTGCATTATTTGATGTACATATGGAAGTCTATCACTTTTTGCCAATATATGTCTGTATTATCATCAGTTCCCTTAAAAAATCACTTATAATGAATTATTTTGAATTTTTAATTTATTTCCTATATATGAATCAATGTTTCTATCAAATCTATTTATAAAACTAAGATTTAATAATCATATTTTAGGTAATTTTTAAAGTTAATTTTAAAATGAGTTTTTATGTATTCTCCATCTTTACTCTTTTACAAAGTTACATGGATTATTTTACATGAAAATGATATGGATGGGACTGGGAGTTTGTCCTAGTAATAGAGAGCTTGTCTAGCTTGCACAAAGACCCAGGGTTGATTCTTCTGTACCCCATAAATGGAAAGTGCCAGAAGTGGTGCTATGGCTCAAGTGGTAGAACTCTAACCTTGAGAAAGCCCTAGAACAGTGCTTAGACCCTGAGTTCAAGCCGCAGGACTGGCAATAAAAAGAAAATGGTATGGATGCTAGAGCTACTTTATTAGTTGCTATAAAGTAAAGATAACTTTCCGGGGAAATTCATAGGTCAAACTGAAGATACTTAACATTGTAATGACAGTGGTTATTACACTGGGGAATAATTGTGTTCTTTTATAATTCACATTATGAATCAAAACACATGGCATAGGAAGCACTTTATTAAGTGACTAAGAATATTTTCTGCATAAATTGGAATGTTAAATGTGCCCATTCTAGTAAGACATTTTTCTTTTTGACATATTTACACTGATAATTTTCTTAGAGATTATGAAAAAATATATAAAAATGCATTAGAGAGATACAACATAATTTTTTTTTGCTTTAAGAAGACATACACAAAAATAAGATGTTTGGCTCTGAGTCCAGGACACTTGTATTGGAATCTTGAGGGCAGGCCTTGAAATTCAAATATTTTTGTTTATGTGTTTATGATGCAATTTATATGTCTGTGTATTATGAGGTTTCATTTTCTTGTGGCTAAGATTGGAACTTAGGGCATTGTGTAATTATTATTCATATTTGGTTTATTATTTTTATTTTACTGTAATTAATAGAGGGGTTACAGTTATATTCACCATATAGAAGATACATTACTTCACATACTTCTCATATTTTTTTAAATAAGACTATTGGTAAAAGTCAAATTCATGGACTTGGAAGATGGCGCCGAGACAATAGGGACGCTGCCTAGCTCTCTCTCACAAAAAGAGAGAACCAGGGAGTCCCACGAGCCAATTATCTTAAGAAATCCACAACAACTAACTCAAAAAGCAATGGAGAAGGACTCAAACTGGAAAAGAAATCCAGATAAAGATCACATCCAACTTTCTCAAAGAATTCGGAAAGCGAGGACCCCTCCCCCACCTCTCTCCTCTGGTTCCAAGCCGCGAAAAGCGGCATCGGGTGAAGGGCGCCAGGCCAGGAGCCCCACTGCTGCAGAGACCAACATAAAACCGGGCCAGCTAAAGGCGGAAGCAGCGGAACCCAGACGGGGAACCAGAACAGCAAGCAGCGGAACTCAGACATGGAACACAGGTGGCGGAGACCCAAAGAGAGTGAAAGACTCCCCACCACAGTGGATCACCCGCAGACGGATGCAGAAGCGTGAGTAATACAGCGCGTCCCCAAACACATCGGGAAAGCAGAGCAGCGGTACCAAGCAATAGAACATAACTCAGACCCTTCCACCCCGCTTGAGAAAGACTGGCAGGAGCAGGGGGCAAAGAATTTAGAATCCTGTCCCTTCCCTCAACAGCCCCCTCCCTCAGGCCATTGACTGGAGATTGACAGGTGGGCTACCTAAGATCCAGCACCCCACCAAGGGAGGCGGGGCTGTCCCAACTCCCATCCTCCCAATGGGCTCAACCCCCAGCCCTCTGACTGGAGACTGACAAGCAGGCGGACCCTAAGACTAAGCACCCCACCAGGGGAGGCGGAGCTGTCCAGCTCCCACCTGCCCACCAGGCTCCTCTCCAGGATCTGGAGAGTGGAGGGCGCTGGGACCCTGCCTTACAACAGATGCTAGGGTGTGCGGGAAAATAGGAGCCAGCATCTGCCCCCCTCAATTCTTGAGCAGAGCATCCTCCAGCTGGGAATCCCGAGCAAGACACCACCGAGGGGCCCCCCACAGTCACAGACTCTGACAAAGCAGTGGAAACACAGCAGGGATCTGAAGGGCCAACCAGCAGCCAAGCTCCCCTTCTCAGAATCAAAAAGGGGCGGCTTCGCCCTTGGAGCCCACGTCCTCAGCTGGGCCCCGCCCCTGGGAACAGAGGGGTCTCCTGCTGGTCCTGCTGAGAGCCCCTGGAAACTTTCAATCCCCAGTCCCTTGGCTTGGGGCCGCCCCTGGAAGCAGCACAGGAAAATGTCTGCCAACAGCACTCAGACTGAAGCTCACAGATCCATCCCATGGTCCACTGTGAGGCCACTGGTTGGGCTAAGAGATAGTCATGCAGCAACATGTAAGTTTTATTCTAATGCATTCCAAACTTTGTACTCAAATACACTACCTACTTACCAACTTAGGTCAGTTATCCTTACGCTATACATTTTCTTCATTACTACAATATTCTTACACTCCTACATTAATCCTTTTGTTCCTCCCCTGACCTCTCTCATTCTATCTTTCTATTTCTGGACCTCTGTTCATCTTTCAACCCTTATACGGCACGGATCTACACTTGATGGCTGTTGAGCAATATTGTATATCTAAGTGTTTAATTATTCTCTAGGCTCAGAGGGACTTAAAGACAATAGAGATTGGATTGAGAGGCTTATTGTTTGGGGTATAAGTCGCTTATCAGTGGTTGTATTAGACTGGTCTGTAAGTGCACAAAAAGAAAGAGTGATAACACCAATCAAAACTTGTGAACATCTAGTGTCTGCCAGGTACAGAGGTCTAGGTTGGTTATATCTGAAAAACTATAATCGTGTTTAGTATTAATCTTGCTCCCATTTTCAAATGGGCAGAACAAGAAACTCAAGAAAAATGTCAAATCAAGAAACAACATCCCCCACCCAATGTAAACAGACAATGGAACAGTCACTGGCAAACCTAGAGGAGAATCTTCCAAGTGCTATACAAATGCAAGTGATAAACATGATTAATGAAAAATGTGAAAATATAAAGAAAGAGATAAGGGAGGAAGCCATAGCTGAACAAAAGGAAACCATAAACAAGGTGATAAGTGAAAAAGAAGAACCCATAAAGGAGGCCATAATAAAAGTTTTTCAAAGAAAGATGGATGAATTCATAGAATCCACAAATAAAAAAGTGACTGAGCTCCAGCAAATGTCCAAAGAAAATAAAGCTAATGAGCTAATCACTCAAATGGAAATCAAGGAACTAAAGAAATCCATACATGATCTAAAAGAAGAGATGCAAGGCATCAAAAATGAGCAATTAGAAGCAAGGGAGATGAAAAATAAAGTAGATAGCTTTGATAGCATTTTAGACAATGCAGAGGAGAGAATTTCCGGGGCTGAAGATAATTTAGTTATTATAGAGAAAGAACAGAACATGAGTCAATCCAAATCTAGGAAAAAATGAGAGAGCGCTTCAGGAGGTCCAAGATACAATTAGGAAGCCTAATTTAAGGCTAATTGGTATTGAGGAGGGTCTGGAGAAAGAGGTCAATGGTATTGGAAATATACTTCAGGGAATCATCTCAGAGAATTTCCCAAATATCCACAAGGGCAGGCCCATCCAGATACAAAAAGCTTTTAGAACCCCAAACAGACCTGACCAGAAAAGAACATCCAACCGCCACATCGTAATCCGGACTGAATCAATAGAAAACAAAGAAAGGATCCTAAAGGCAGCCAGGGAAAAGGGATCAGAAACCTATAAAGGCAAACCAATAAGAATAACCCCAGATTTCTCAGCAGAGAACATGCAAGCAAGAAGGGACTGGAAGCATATATATCATGCCCTGAAGTCAAATAACTACCAACCAAGAATACTGTACACAGCTAAGCTCTCATTCATAACTGAGGGAACAATAAAAACATTCCATTCCAGGGAAAAGCTGCAACAATATGTCGCAACAAAACCAACACTACAGAGAATTCTCAAAGATGTTCTATACATAGAAAACCAAAATAAATGCAATATAGGGAAAGATATGGCACCTAAACAGCATACCATCTAAGGACCACAAGAACTGTCAAGACACAGGCCCTAATAAAAACTTTTAAAAATGGTAGGAACTAATAAATATTTCTCAATCCTAACTCTCAATATCAATGGACTTAACTCTCCAATTAAATGGCATAGTCTGTCTAGTTGGATCAAAAAGCAAGAGCCATCGTTCTGCTGTCTTCAAGAGACACATCTTACCCCCCAAAACAATCATCTTTTGAAAGTGAGAGGTTGCAATAAACTCTATCAAGCTAACAGCCCCCATAAACAGGCTGGAGTTGCCATCCTCATATCAGATAAAATAGACTTCAAACTAAACTTAGTAAGAAAAGACAAAGAAGTTTACTACATACTACTAAAGGGATCTTTCCTCCAGGAAGACATAACGATCCTAAATATTTACACACCCAATCCCGGAGCTCCGAACTTCATCAAGCAAACTTTACTTACACTGAAACCATACATAGATCGAAACACAGTGATTGTCGGCGACTTTAACACACCACTCTCACCTATGGACAGATCAACAAGGCAAAAACTCAACAGAGAAACCTTAGAACTGAACAACTATATAGACCAACTAGATCTAACAGACATCTGCAGAATATTCCACCCAGCAACAACACAATATATGTTTTTCTCAGCAGCACATGGAACATTTTCCAAAATAGACCACATCTTAGGACATAAAACAAACCTGGACAGATTCAGAAACACTGAAATTATTCCCTGCACACTCTCAGACCACAAAGGCATTAAATTGGAACTGAACACACATCTCCACCAACGAAAACCCTGTAACTCATGGAGACTGAACAACACGTTGTTGAATCACCAATGGGTCATCGAAGAGATCAGAACAGAAATCTAACAGTTTATGAAATATAACAATAAGGAGCACACAAAATACCAACTCCTTTGGGACACAGCAAAGGCATTACTGAGAGGAAAATTTATAGTGCTGAGTGCCTGCAACAACAAGTTGGAAAAATCGCAAACCAACAAGTTAATATCTCAACTTAAGCTCCTGGAAAAAGAGCAACAAACCAACCCTAATCCCAGTAGAAGAAAGCAAATTATTAAAATCAAAGCAGAATTAAATGATTTGGAATCCAAAAAATCCTATAGAAAGAATCAACAAAACAAGGAGTTGGTTCTTTGAAAGAATTAACAAAATTGACAAACACTTAGCAAATCTTACCAAAAAAAGAAGAGAGCATATCTAAATAAACAAAATCGCAGATGAAAATGGTAATATCACGACAGAAATTACCAAGATCCAGAGTATCATGAGGGAATACTTCTCAAACCTTTACACCAACAAATTTGAGAATCTAGAAGAAATGGTTGAATTCCTAGCCAATATTAACATACCCACACTGAACCAAGAAGAACTAACCCAATTCAACAGGCCTATTTCAAGCTCTGAAATAGAAATGGCAATTAGAGAACTTACACGTATGAAAAGCCCAGGGCCAGATGAATTCACAGCTGAATTCTATAAGGTCTTCAAAGCAGAGCTCACACCAATACTCCTCAAGCTCTTCAACAAAAGTGAAAATGAAGGTTCTTTACCAAACTCATTCTATGAAGCTAGTATAACCCTCATCCCCAAACCAGACAGAGATTGATCAAAGAAAGAGAACTATAGACCTATTTCTTTGATGAACATCGATGCAAAACTTGTCAACAAAATACTGGCCAACCATCTACAACAACTCATCAAAAAAATTATACACTATGATCAAACTGGATACATCACAGGGAGGCAAAGCTGGTTCAACATACGCAAATCAATTAATATAATTCAACACATCAACAGGAGCAAGGACAAAAATCACATGATTGTCTCAATAGATGCGGAAAAGGAATTTGACCAGATCCAACACCCCTTTTTGTTAAAAGCTCTGTAGAAATGAGGAATCCAGGGAACATTCCTCAATATAATAAAGGCTGTGTATGAGAAACACACTGCTAGTATTACACTTAATGGTGAAAATCTAAAGCCATTCCCTCTAAATTCAGGAACAAGACAAGGATGCCCACTTTCTCCACGACTCTTTAACAGTACTAGAATTCCTAGCCAGTGCAATAAGGCAAGAAGCAAGCATAAAGGGGATCCAAGTAGGGAAAGAGGAAATAAAACTATCCCTCTTTGCAGATGACATGATTCTGTATTTAAAGAATCCTATAGTTTCTACTCTCAAGCTCCTTGAGCTGATTCAAAACTTTGGAAGAGTAGCAGGCTATAAAATTAACCCTCAAAAATCAACTGCCTTCCTTTACGCCAACAGTGAGAGGAAGGAGGCAATAATCAGGAAAGAAACTCCTTTCACAATAGCCTCAAAGAAAATAAAGTACCAACGAATTACCTTAACCACGAATGTAACGGAATTTTTTGACGAAAACTTTAAAACCCTGAAAAAGGAAATTAAAGCAGAACTAAGGAAATGGAAAAACCTCCCATGCTCCTGGATTGGAAGAATCAACATTGTGAAAATGACAATCTTGCCAAGAGCTATCTACAAATTCAACGCAATACCCATCAATATCCCAATGGCATTCTTTAAAGAAATAGAAGAGGCAATTCAAAATTTCATATGGAATAATAAAAGACACTGTATAGCAAAAACACTTTTTAGCAGAAAGAACAGCGCAGGAGGAATTTCAATTCCAAACTTCAGACTCTATTACAGAGCTATAATTCTCAAAACTGATTGGTACTGGCACAAGAACAGGCCTGAAGGCCAATGGAATAGAACTGAGGACCCAGATATTAAACCACCGATCTATGGCCACCTAATCTTTGACAAGGGAGCATGGAAGAAAGATAGCCTCTTCAACAAGTTGTGCTGGCAGAACTGGTTAACCACTTGCAGAAAACTAAAGTTGGATCCTTCTTTGTCACCCTGCACTAGAATTAACTCCAAATGGATCAAAGACCTGGAGGTAAAGCTGACACACTGAAAACTCTGCAGGAAGGAATAGGAGATACACTAGGCCTCCTTGGCACAGGTCGAAACTTTCTTAATAAGGACCAAGAATCACAACAAATCAGAGAAAGGCTGGATAAGTGGGACTGCATTAAACTGCGGAGCTTTTGTATGGCAAAGGACATAGGTAGTAAATTAATTAGGAAGCCTACAGAGTGGGAGAAGATCTTCACCAACCAAACAGTGGACAAAGGTCTCATATCTAAAATATATCAACACCTCAAAAAATTGAATCACTCAAAAACTAATCACCAAAGTAACAACCATCCCATTAAAAATGGGCCAAAGACTTAAAGAGACTCTTCTCTGAAGAAGAAACAAAAATGGCCTATAGACACATGAAGAAATGCTCAACATCTCTGGTCATAAAAGAAATGCAAATCAAAACAACTCTAAGATTCCACCTCACTCCAGCTAGAATGGCCAGGATCAGGAAAACGAATAATAACAGCTGCTGGAGGTGATGTGGCCAGGAGGGATCCCTACTACACTGTTGGTGGGAGTGCAAATTCATTCAACCACTGTGGAAAGCAGTATGGCAGTGTCTCAAAAGGCTAAACATAGAACTCCCCTATGACCCAGCAATTCCACTACTTGACATTTAACCAACCATCCAGAAACAAGGGCATACCAAATCCACTAGCACATCAATGTTCATTGCAGCACTATTCAACATAGCAAAGATATGGAACCAACCTAGATGTCCCTCAGTTGATGAATGAATCAACAAGTTGTGGTATTTGTACACAATGGAATTCTATGCTGCTGTCAGAAAGAACGACATCGACCCATTTGTTAGGAAATGGAAAGACTTAGAAAAAATCATATTAAGTGAAGTAAGCCAGACTCAAAGGAACTTAGGCTCAATGGTTTCCCTCTGCTCTACTAGCAGAGATCTGCAATAGAGCAAAATCTTGATACATAAGGCCATATAGTATGAAGCTAATTGAAAGGACCTCCAGGATATTGAAACAAAAGCCATATAACGAATGATTGTTGTCCTTAATATACTATGTTCTCTCTCATCTCCTTTGCTGTCCCTTGTGTATCTCATATTGTTACAGTATCTCACTTTGTTATCTGATATATTGAATTTATTTGTATTTGGTCATTTGAAATTTTATAGGGAAGGGGGGAAAACTAAGACGGGTGGGGGGTTGGGGGGGGGAGGGTAATGGGTACCAAGACATGTGAACGGGTATCAATGTATGTGAATTAATGCACTTTCTATCTGGCAAATATCATGTAACCCTTTTATTAATTACAATAAAAATATTTTTAAAAAATCAAATTCATTCCTGTATATTCTGACTAGGAATTTCAAGCTCATAAATTTTAGAATTCTTTGAAGAAATGTAAAATCACACATGTTCATGGGTATCAAAGAAGACAAGTGATGAAAAGCACAGTAGATCAGTAATGATTAGAGTGTTAAACTTTCTTTGGCAAAATTTATCTTATTACCATTTTTCTGGTGCTGATATTAGGGCTTGAACCTAGGGCCTTCTCACTCTTGTTTAGTATTTGTGCTCAAACCATGCTTTACCACTTGTGCTACACCACTACTTCTGATCTTTTGCTGGTTAATTGGAGATAAGAATCTCATAGTCTTTCCTGCCCAGTCTGGCTTCAAACCTGGATCTTCATATCTCAGCCTCTTCCCCTTCTCATGTTTTTGTCCCCATTTCCCATCCCCTCACTCCCTTCATCTTTTTCCCCCTTTCTGTTCCTATTTCACACAAACAAATAAATGTATATACAATATACCAGATGTCATATTTATAAACAATGGAATTCTATGCTGCCATCAGAAAGAACCGCATTGCCCCATTTGTCAGGAAAAGACAAGACTTGAAGTAAGCTACACCCAAAAGAACATAGGTGCAATGGCTTCCCTCATTTGTAATAATAGTACAAACCTTGGACTCTCCTAGACGAGAATTACAACAGCTCAAAGCCTAGATACACAAGGCCACATAGGATGAGGCTATAAGAAAGCACCTCCAGGATATGGAAACAAGAGCTACGTAATATGCGATTGTTGTTCTTGATGTACCATGTTATTTCTCATCTGTTGTTGTTCCTTGGTTGTTTATTATTTTTTTGCCACTCCTGGGGCTTGAACTCAGGGCCTGAACACTGTCCTTGGATGTTTCTCAAGGGTAGAACTCTACTACTTGTGCCACAGTACCACTTTTAGCTTTTTTTATGTATGTGGTACCAAGAAATTGAACCCTGGTCTTGGTGCATGCTAGGCAAGCATTCTACCACTAGGCCAAATTCCTGGACCTGTTCATTATTTTTTATGTTGAACTTTCAAAAGTCTGACAGCAATATTCAAACGTATTTTGTTGTAGTAATGAATTCTTTTGCAAAAGAATAAAACTTTCTCTTATTTTCTTGAGATTTATCTAAACTGCAATCCCACTGAAAATATCGGTGACTTGTAATATGCAAAAAAAAAAGAAAAAAAAATAACAGGCTCTAGGAAGCAGTGACCTATAGAAAGTTCTCCCTGATGACTCTTTTTGAAAACACTTTTTCATAGGTGACTGAGGTTCTAATATGTGTGATGCCTGAGGAAGGCTGTTACAGTGGAAATAAATGACCAATTTAAACTTTCAGTTTAGGAAAGGTCCATGTGAGGCAGTGAAGTAAGAAATAAATGGAGCTAGAGAAAACCTACAGGGATCTTTATATTCCCCAGTAGCCTTCCGTGGCAGGTCCAGGGATCAGGTCACTGAGTAGGATGAGAGGAGCATGTTTAAATCACCTAAAGATCTAATACAATTTCAACTTGTAGTGTGGCAGATTTTATATAGCTCTTGACTTTTGGAAATGTTTTACTAGGGACTAAACATCGTTCTAACCCCAACATAGATGACATATCCCCTTTCATTGCTAATCTTTGACCTCTACCTCTCACTCTAAGCTAAGTTTCTATTCTCAGTGGACTATTCTCAAGGGATCACCTTCCTCCAGCCCATGTAATGCTGTACGTGCATTGATATCTTCTAATTGTAAGTTTGGGTTACTCTAGGAAAACTTCGACAGGTATTTCACAGTATTTGTGAAACAGACATATTTTCACTGCCCAGTATTAAAATGTCAACTGCTTCATTCATGCAACCTTCTTATTGTATCCTATCATAGCTCAAAGTTATCCTTGTATTTCACTGTTCTCATGAAGCTACTCAATGTCTTCATGAAGCTTCCAGCCTCACGACCTCATCCAATGATAATTATCTTCCCAAGCTCCACTTCCAAATATAAAAGATTTAAGCTTCCACTTGTGGATTTGGGGATTATTTTATTATTTGGCTTTTCCTTCATATTTTTTCGTATATTTTTTATTGTAATTAATAGAAGGGTTATATTATATTTTCCAGATAGAAGGTGCATTAATTCACATACATTGATACCCTTTCTCATGTCTTGATACCCATTTCCCACCCCCTACCCCCACAACTCATCTTGTTTTCCCCCCTTCCCTATCCAATTTCAGAAAACCAAATACAAATATATCTGATATATCAGATAACAAAGTGAGATACTGTAACAATATGAGATAACCAAGGGACAGCAAAAGAGCTGCTAGAGAACATAGCACCTTAAGAACAACAATCATTCATTGTATGGATTTTGTTTCTATATCCTGGAGGTCCTTTCATTTAGCCTCATACCATATGGCCTTATTTATCTAGATTTTGCTCTATGGCAAATCTCTGCTAGGAGAGCCCAAGGTTTCTACTGATTATGACAAATGAGGGAAACCATTGAGCCTATGTTCCTTTGAGTCTGGCTTACTTCACTTAATATCATTTTTTCTAAGTCTTTCATTTCCTTAAAAATGGGGCTATGTCATTTTTGTTGACAGCAGCATAGATTTCCATTGTGTATAAATACCACATCTTGTTTATCCAGTCATCAACTGAGGGACATCTGGGTTTGTTCCATATCCTTGTTATGGTAAATAGTGCTGCAACGAACAGCATTGTGCTAGTGGATTTAGTATGTCCTTGTCTCTGGATGATTGGGTAAATGCCAAGTAGTGGAATTGCTGGATCAAATGGGAGTTCTATGTTTAGTCTTTTGAAGAACTGCCATACTGCTTTCCATAGTGGTTGAATGAGTTTGCACTCCCACCAACAGTGTAGTAGTGATCCCTCCTGGCCACATCCCCTCCAGCATCTGTTGTTATTAGTTTTCTTAGAATCTTAGAGTTGTTTTGATTTGTATTTCTTTTATGACCAGAAATGTTGAGCATTTTTAAATGATCAAGAGACTTTCATTTACTTCTCTGTGTATGGGCTTATTTCATTCTACTTGGGGAAGAAAAGACATTTGCTTTGTGACCTAGCACTGATAACTGAGCCATTTCAAATTGTTCCTGATATATATATATATATATATTTTAATTTTAGGTTTTCAAAAAATTTACAGGTTTAAATCTAATCATGACTGCAAAGTTAAGTTACATGGGACATGGGGATGTGATTCCTAATGAAGACAGGTTTTATGAATGAGATCAGGTCTTACAAAAAATGCAGAAAGCCAGTCATAGTGGCTCAAGCGTGTGTTCCTAGTTACTCAGGAGGTTGAGATCTGAGGATTCATGGTTCAAAACCAGCCTGGGCATTAAAGAAGGTAGGACTCCAATTAACCTCTAGAAAACAGGACGTGGCCATGTGCTTGGGGGGTAGGTGATCACCCTGAGCTGCAGAGCTTAGGGACAGCACCTAGTCCGAGTTCAAGCCCCATAATCCCCGCCCCCCCCCCAAAAAAAAAGGGCCGGGTTTAGCCTAGTGGTAGAGTGTTTGCCTAGCAAGAATGAAGACCCAGGTTCGATTCCTCAGTACCACATATATAGAAAAAGGCCAGAAATGGTGCTTTGGCTCAATTGGTGCAGTTCTAGCTTTGAGGAATACATAATAGATGAATTAAGACTCTAGGACCCACTGAAGTACTGAATCTACCTCTTCTTTAACCTTGGCTTTCTCAGGACTGGAAGAAATAAATTTATATTTTGGAAAAGCTGCCTTATATATGACATTTTGTTATAGCAACTGAAATAGATTAAGGGAATTCTAAAAGTCAAGTAATAAATCAACAGCACACAGGAATAATAGTAGCAAATTATATATTTAGAATTCATTGTCTTTAATTGCTTGAATTAAATGAACTGCCTGCTTAACCTCTAACATTTCATACATTAGTAGCAAAATATATAATCTAATAATATATCTAGGAAAAGATATCAAAAGAGATGTCCATTAGTATCAAGTGACATGTTCCTTGTTGATATTTCACTTCTAGAACTTCTAGAATAAACTATGAGCATCAAAGATAGTGTATAGCTATGTAACTTTCTTGGCACTAGACACCAAAAGTTGGACTGATTCAGTTATTTTTGTTTCCTTTTCTTTTCATAGGTTCACAATTTAACCAGTACTTTCCTTATCTGTTGAAATAAAAATATTGGAAATAATTGTGGCACAGCCATAAAGACTTATTTACCTGTTACAAGTAATGTGCCCAAGAATGTTTTTCTTCTAGCCCAGAACGCAGACTATTACTTTGCTAACATTTTTTTTTTCTCAGCATTCCACAAACATGTAGTTACATATTTCTTAGGGCACCTTCATGCACATGCTTTTCTCCCTTGTTGCAGAAAACATAAAATCAAATTCCCTCCAACATTTTCTTTCAGAATATTTTGTTTTCATCTGTGTGTGTGTGTGTGTGTGTGTGTGTGTGTGTGTGTGTGTGTGTGTGTGTGTGTATGTATGTTTCTGTGGGGCCTCCTAGCTGGTAGTGTAGAAGCCAAGGTTGCTACCTGTGCCGAAAGGCACATAGGCACATACGCTCCTGGGCACACCCAGTGACTTGAGCAGTCCGGAGCCAGAGGGCCCTGGCAGCTTCTGACTAATGCAGGAGCTCCCCAAAATTCTCAATAAGTGGGGCATGTCTCAGGACACCATTGTCTGAGGGCTGCATCAGAAAGGTCCCTATTTGCTGCTGGTATGAGATGGCGGCCATTGCTTAATCTGTATTTAAGCAAGCATGTTTTCTAAAAATAAAGTTAGATCTGCACCTGGAGTCTGGTCTTCGGAGTCGGTGTTCCTGGGATTATTCGTGGGCTCCGTTGCCATTTTACCACCCTCCCAGACGTCCAAGAAGGACCCCGGCGACTACATGTTTCATATTTGATATGCTTGTGTAAGAAATGGACAAAATGATGTGAATAAGTAGCCAAAAATATTCATCATGAGCCCTGCATTTCTGGAATACTATTTCATGTAGCAGTAAAAACCTGTTCTGCATCCATTTCACTGCGACATTTTTTTGCCAGTCCAAGGGCTTGAACTCTGGGCCTAGGCACTGTACTTGAGCTTTCTCAACACTAGTGTTCTACCACTTGAGCCACTGCACCACTTCCAGCATTTTTCTGTGTATGTGGTACCAAGGAATCGAACACAGGGCTTCATGAATGCTAGGCGAATACTCTACTATTAGGCCACACTCCAAGCCCACACTCCAAGCCAACAGCAACGATTTTATAAAATCAAGGAGAATTCTAGATGAAATAATTGGTGTGAAACTCAGTAGCTAGGATTATATTTTTTCTGAATTATCTACTATTGAAAGTACATGTTAATATGACTCTTTACATATAACATTTGATGCACTAGTCTAGTAGTAAATAATGAACTATGTAGATATACTTTCCTTAAGAACTATGTATTTATTTTTGTCTTTCTTCTAGCATAAAATTGATGCACAGGAAGTTGGTTTGGTAATGTACTGTGTTTTACGTTTGATAGGGCATTGGAATTGGCCTACCTGAAACTCTTTCTCTGTAGGAATCTGAAATAATATAAATGTGGCATGTATAACTAGGAGAAGGAAGTAAATAGGGAGAAGGAAGTAAATCTCACAAGGAAGGCATAATCATTGCAAAAACAATTTATTTAAGGTTTTACATGTATCAGCTTTCTGTAACAAGAATTGAAACGGATGCTTTCTAGCTTTCCTTATGCCACAGAAGTAGGTATTATATTGTATGCATTAGTGAAGAGACTTAAAGAGATCAAAGTGTACCTGGAAATCACATCTCAAAAACTTGAGCTGGTAATTTGGGCAGTTCTCATCCTTTATATCTGTTTACTATGTAGTATAGATAGAAAATATCATGAATATGAAATGATTATTAGAGAATGGAATTTTCAGAAATAATAATGATTGTAATTCCATCACTAGCTTCACATATTGGCTCTGAAGTTAACTTCAGAATAATGCATCATAAATGCATTGAGGGCTACAATTGATTTATTTTTCATATTTTATTCATACCTTCAAGCGTGATGAATTATTTGTAATTTTTAGTTGCCTAAACTTCAAAATACAAGACTTTAAATTTTGAAAGCAATAGTATAAAGCCTATAATACATCTACAGCAACAAACAAAACAATTTTAGGAATATAAAGGGACTAAAAATGAGATTTTTCGCAAGGAATTGTGTAATTTGTTGAAGAATAAGACTTTAGATCTCAGAAACAGAATACAAGGAAAGATTGGAAGATATTTAGTAGAGCTGAATGGAAAAAGATGAAGCTCAGGGAAATTATTTACCTACATTTTTAAGAATGATTACTGATTGTGTTTGAGTGTAAATCCATGCCTGCTGATTTATAATGAAGTTTTTTTTTTTTTTTTTTGCCAGTTCTGGTGCTTAAGCTCAGGGACTGAGCACTATCGTTGGACTAGAGCCACAGCACCACTTCTGAAATTTTCTATGTGGTACCAAGGAATCAAACCCAGGTCTTTGTGCATAGGAGGCAAGCATTCTACCACTAGGCCCAACTCCAAGACTATACTGAAGCTTAATTTCCCTACTACATTTAAAATTAACTCATTTTAAATTAAATGACAATAACTAATTACATTTGTGGTGTACAATGATGTTTAATCCACACATGTATTATGCGAAAATTGAATCAAACTTGTTAACATGTCTATCATCTTAGAATTTTAGCATGCTTTTTTAATGATGGCATAAACTACTATACTTTTGTAAATTTTAAAATATGCAATATATTACAGTTAAATGAAAACAGCATACTGGGTGTCTACTTCTTTTGACAGAAAATTGTTTTCATTTAAGTAGGGGCTATGTTTTTGTATATGTTAAGTATCAGATTTTGTGTTCTAATTTCAATGATATTTTCATTGGTGGATGTCCCTTCACTATTTTAAGTGTATTCTTATTAAAATAATACTATTATGTAAAACTTTATTTAATGATTTTTATGCTTATTAGAGTTCTCCTTTTGAAATCATCTTGTGTTTTGTGACAAGCTTTATTTTCAACTCTAAAGGAATTCTGTGTCACATGGAATAAAATCCAATTAGATTTCTTGAGCATGGGGATTATTTGAATTGAAATACAGGGCTCTGTGTTGCCAGCTAATTTGAAAATGAAGTGTGAAGAAATCTGCTTCTCTATAGATGCATAGATGGATGTACAGAATGATGTCACAAATATTTATTGCTGCATTGTTACAAAATGCTTTCTTCCTTAAAAACTGAATACAGACTGAATAAAAACTAGAACACCTAAAGAGAATGAACTGTGTAGAAAGTTCCTCAATTTTAATGTAACAATTATTTTTCCTGAATTTTTAAGATTTATGCTAGGGAAATAGCTTAGACTTGTATCTACCACTGTATGAAGTTTTTATCTTTTTTAGGGATTTGGAGCCACTTTGTTTCCTGTAGAAAAGCCAGGTGTGAGTTTATTATAATTACTGGCATCACAGATTTATTTTTAATTATTCATAAAAGTGATCTAAACAATGAAATCCCCAAATGTAAATATGCAGTACTCCTTTGGAAGCCATCTGTGGAAGTTTCAATGAGATATCAAATGAGATACCAAATTTGCTTTTCATGTCAAGCCAAGACCATAGGAGATGGAAGTAGAAAATATTTTTCAGATAGGAACTTATCCAGCAGGATTTCAATATCTTCTGTGTGAGATAGAATTATATCTATGGAGTAATTGTGCTTTAAAAATGGAGACTAAAAAGGCTAACGTAAACTCTATTTAATTCACAATAAGTCTATATATCACAAAGTAGTTATAGTTCAATCCCAAAGTTTAAATTGAAATGTAGAAAAACAAAGTCTGAGTAACAGCCTGAATGCAAATGGTTAATAAGTATTTTGCTTTTGCTGTTGACAAAATGTTTCAAGTAGATCAGGAAATTTGCCCATGATATCATTAATCAATGAGTAACACTGAATATCAAAAAAATAGCAGTAATCAAAAAATAATCAGTAATATGTGGCATGTGATAAAATCTTTTTATATTACATTTCATAACATATATCCTCATGTACATAATTCATGGTTTCTGTTTTGTTTTGTATAATTCATAATAATTCATGGTTTTTGTTTTGTTTTTTGGTCTTCGGTCTAGAACTATGGGCCTAGACCCTGTCTCAGAGCTCTTCAGCTGAAGGCTACATGCTGATCTCAGCCTCCTGAGTAGCTAGGATTACAAATGTGAGCTACTGCTGCCCTGCTTCATATTTATGCTTAACATTGCATTGAATAGATATTTATGTTTCAAAGTGTAACAGATTGTTCATTGGGAAAAAGGAAAGCACACACAGAGAAATATTTTTGTCTCTACTTCTTGATAGAAGAAATTCTAAATCTCTTGGTGTTGAAAGTAGGGTGATTTGAAAATAATTTCTTACTCATGAAAAAGATAAAACTACATGGGATGAATGAATCTTCAAATTAGATGAGTTTTCTTTTTCTGATGAAGAAAATGTTCTCATGTCCTCATTTCTTTTGGTGATGACCCTACTCTGCCTTCACTATTTTGAGGAAAGAAAGATGATTTATGCACATGTTCCATAAAAGGGTACTGGGACTTGAACTCAAGGTGTGGGAGCTATCTGAGCTGAAGGGCATGTAGCATAGTAAATTTTGTTGTTCTTTGTTTGTTTGTTTGTTTTTTCATAGCTGAGGACCAAATTCATGGCCATACATTTTCCTAGCAAATTCCCAAATCCCAATTACTAGTTTTAAACACTTCTTAATGGTGCAAATTACAGTGATAGATTTGCCATAAAAAAAAATAAGCCCCTTTGCTTTCTGTCTGTGCCTGCTATGTGTTGCCTATCATGGTGATTGGTCTTAAAGTCTTTATTCATGTTCACTGGAGTATCTGGTGCTAACTAATCTGAAAAAAAAATGAGGAGAGGATTTTTGTACAGTTTGGTTTTGTTCATCGAATCTACTGAATACTCCTCCTCCTCTTATTCTTTCATTTCTTTCTCCTCTTCTTCCTCTGTACTTGTTAGGTCTGGTTTTCTATCACAGCCAAGTTACAATGAGACTGTATTTTTGCTGTTGTTATTCTTACAGCCAGAGGGAAACTGCCTTCACTGTATTTGTTAAAGCTATTTGGCTTGTCCTTAGAGCTTGCAAATACATTGGAGTTTTCAGCAGATCTGCATGTCTCCATTTCTTTTCTAATGGCTCACCCTGATCTCTCAGATTAGTGTCTGTAGTGGAGCTCTGTGATAAAAGTTTTTGTCCCCTTTTACCACATGGGAATGCTACAGTAGATTGTTGGGAGCCCTTTTAATATCTTCTTCCCATTGGATTCACAAATTCTGAAAAGGTTTTAAGCAGATTCTGGAGATGGAGTCATGCTTAAGGAATTTATTAGTATTGCTGCTTTATATATATATATATATATATATCTTTGTTTTAATTAGCACAGTATATTTTAATGAATGAAAATATATAATTATCAGATCAAAGTACTTGATGACACATATACATTATTTTTTTTCTCTCTTGGGATCCTTCAAAGTCTCTGTTTCCTAGTTTTAACAATGGACTTAATCTCTGTTAGCTACAGTTAGGCTATGGGCTGCAGGACATTAGAAGTTATTCTTTGTAGTACTTTACACTCTGGACCTGTTAACTTTCCCTCTGCTTCCCTCCACAGCTTAGGTTTTAAGCACTATTCTGAGAGTGCATCCATTTAAATGTTTTCCTTTGCTGCTCTCAGTCCGTATAAGAAGAGAGGAATTAAATGCTTGCCTCCAAGTTGTCATCTTTCCTGGAAGTATAATTTGTCTTATTTATAGGTTTCATCATGAAACACAAACACCCATTATTGATCTGTGTCATATTAACACAGTGACAGTCCCAGAAGATACTGAGCTTTATGGGACTATTTCATCTTGCTATAAATTATCTCAGAGTACTGCGCTTGTTTGCTTCTGGGTTGTCACTTTTTCAGCACTCAGTGGGGTCTCCTGATACCAGCCAATCTCCTATTTTCCTGATTCTGATGTTGAAGGATTACAAAAAAGATCACTTTTATTTTTCTTAGAGTGAGTTTCACAAAAACTCAGAATAAACAATACAAATTAACACAAACATGCCACATTTTTGTAAATATGTATATATGTTGTATATACAGTACATACAATTTTTCACATGATTTTTATGACATGACATGTGATCAAACACTAAGTTCAATTTTGAGGAGATATTACTCTCCAGCTTTTTAATGGTATCCAGAGTCCACATAGCAAAGTCTTTCTAAACTTCATATATAAAATGTATGAAAATTAGGACTAAGAAAATATTAAGGAAATTAGTTCAATATTAATGAATTTAACCATGAGTGTGGCTTAAGATCTTCTCATAATCCTTTACTATGTACTGTCATGAAATCACTTTGTAAGAGATAATCAGAATACAGAGATAAATGAAATATTTCTGTGTTTTAAGAACAGGTCAACTCCTGTTGCATACTTAACAATTACATTTAATGTCTTGGTACAAGAATCACAAATGGCTTATGGGCCTAGAGACAAGGAAGTAATTAAGTTGTACGAAAGATGGGTTACATTTACTTGTGAACTTTATATCATGTGCAGAATTCCGATAAGATAAAGAGAAAGTGAGCAATTCAGAAGAAGAGACAACTGGAAGTGGATGGTGATTGACAGAAAGTGTATGAGAATAGTTGCTGACAATTATCTTTGAGTTGTTATAGGAAAAATTATATTAATAATCTAGCTGAGGATAGCATGTCCATTATTACAAAATCTTCCCCCAAATCTGCAATATCCCAATGCAAAGAAGAGCTTCCAAAGAAAAGACCTCACTGATCTTGGACTTACGGTCTAAGAAGTGTTCCCAGAATTTTATTAGCACAAGATAAAAAGGTCTCCTGAGTAACAGACTTGCAGCTAAGGATAGATGCTAAAGGACACATTAATGCAAATTAAGAATGGTTTTGGCCTCTGAACTTTGTATTAGTTTATATCTGTAATCTTAGGAATACCAAACTTTGGGTTGGAAGATCTTATTTCAATACTAGTCTGGGGAAAAGTACAAAAACTTCTTGTTAAAAAATGGCAGTGGACATGGTAATGGAAACACAAACATAACTATATAGACAAAAAACCTATGACTCTATAATCATAATGTTTTATTTCATAATCTGATATGTTTCTATGACATAGCCTAATTTTGATTAAGTGTTGGGAGCCAGAGTGGAATCAAACTGTACCTTGACTTGCATCAGACAACGGCTTTATTGTCTTATTGTTTTCTGGCCCTATTCTATGTAAATGACCTGAGATTTACCATATGAATGTAACACCTGGAGGTTCCCGGGGTCTGGAGGAGGGAAGAAGCGGGAGTGAAAAATAAACGCGGCAGTCTTTACCTGGACTGCGGACATCCCGGACCCGGTGTGTCTGTCTCTCTTCTATTTCTTCCTAGTCCTTGCCCCCTATTTCAGGAACCCAATCTACGAACCCTGGTTTGCTGCCGGTTGGCCCCGGCAATTAAGTTCTAAAGACTAAGTCCCAGAGAATGTAATTAGAGATTTCCTCCTTGAACAATTGTTTGTTAAATGTCATTTAAAATATGATGTAAACATAAGCATATAATTAATCATTGTTGTTCTTAAGGTACTATGTTATCTCTCATCACTTCTACTGTCCCTTGGTTATCTCATATTGTTACACTATCTCACTTTGTTATCTGATATATCAGATATAATTGTATTTGGTTATCTGAAATTGGATAGGGAATGGGGGAAAACAAGATGAGGGGTGGGGAAGGGGGGAAGGGAAACGGGGACCATGACATGTGAAAGGGTATCAATGTGTGGGAATTAAGGCACCATTTATCTGGCAAATATCATGTAACCCTTCTATTAATTACAATAAAAAATATATTAAAAAATGGCTGGAGGTATGGGTCTCAGTTGATAGAATAAGATGTGGCATGCACATACAATGGAATTTTCCTCATAAGTTAGAATGTTATTGTACCATCTTCACGAAATGGAAAAACCTGGCAAAAGGTATTAAGTAAGCCAGACCACCCCACCCCCAAAGAAATAAAAAATGGCTTGAGGTATGGGTCTCAGTTGATAGAATAAGATGTGTTGGATAGAATATGCCTATAAATATATAAGTAAATATATTGGGTGGTATAAGAATGATTCATATAAATTAACTCATGTTTAATAGAATCTATAAAAAGATCAAATTGTAAGACTATTTCAAATAGAAAGACTAGTTCAACCACAACAAAATCAACACCAGGAAATATGTACATTCCAGAGTAAGGGTGGGGCCAAAGGGACAGAGGTAGACTGAATAGGGATGGGGGAAGGAAGAGAATGTAGTCAAGAATTCATCATATATACCACAAAAAAATTTAAATAACTTACTAACACTGATTTTTACATCATATTTCAAATGACACGTTTAACAAACAAGTGTTCAAGAAGGGAATCTCTATATACAATCACTGGCACTTAGTTTTTAGAACATAATCAAAATTAGGCTAAGGGTTTCCACAAAATTTTTAAAAGTAACTAAGTGGTGAATCTAAGGTGGTTTGAAATGTTGAATGGGGTGACACAAGATACATTGTATTCATAAGCTGCTTTGTTGTATGGCACCTCTTTTTTACAACTAAAGATAATGAGATTAAAAATAAACCAAATACTATGTCTTCCCAATAAATAATTTAAAAAGAAAGCAATCTTGAAATTTAATATGTATTGCACTATTATATTAGTCTTCTTCAAACCCTATTCTTAAATATTTTCAATTGCTTTTAATATATGGGGGCTTCTAGTGTGTATATATGTATACACATACATATATATGTATGTCTATATAATTAATATTGTCTTTCTCAACTCTTAAAATATAAATAATACATTTTAAATTTTAGAAAAAAATTTCTTTGCTTTTTTGAATAAATGTCCCTTTTTCTCATTAATTTTACTATTGTTAATCTTTTTATGATTTGCAATTCTTAAGTAAAATCTTTTGAATTAAGCTACATGTACTGGAAAAGATATATTCAATAAATGCTACTCATTTTCATAGAGTTTGATCCAGAAAAGAACCCCACTTTTAGAAGTTCACAACTATCAATAAAATTAATTACTATTATCATTCTGTATTTAATTTTTGTTGCTTACTGTATTTTTTCTTACAGTAAAGTAGTAATTATTAAAGGATGTCATTTTTTTCACTTGTTATGGGCTGACTCATTTGTAAGATATTTTTCAATAGATGGCAAAATGGAATGCAAAATTGGAATAAGAGTAAAATTAGAAAATATATTGAGGAAACGGAAATAATTAGGTTAATGGACTATAACAGAAGTAGTGAAGAGGTGCAGAACACCTTGCAAGCCTCTATGGAGTTAGTACAATGAAACCTGATTCTGATATGATATATGCTAAGAAGAAAAAAGAAAACTGTCATGGGAAATAATGGCATCTGAAGATGAATTATGATATAATTTTCAGATTTACGGTTAGAGTAGAAGCTCTTATAACTATGAACTAAAATGTATCCAGTTTAGAAAATTTCAAAAATTAGCAAAAATATTGAAAACAATAAATGAAAGTAGACTTCATTTAATTCAGAACAATAAAATGGGTGTGTTTATGCATACCTTTGGATCCAGCTAATTGGGGAGGGGACATAGATTAGAGAAATGCTTGAGTTTGAGATGAGCTTGGAAAGCATACTAGAAATTTTATATCAAAGTATCTTTTATTTAAAAATTTATTCCACAGCAATCTATAATAATTTCTACCTTAGCTATACCACTTCACAATCATTACCGGAATAAGTCATTTTAATATTTTCATGTCCAAGGAAATTGTTTAAGTCTCTAGGTGTCAACAGTGCTGGCAGTTTCTCTTTCAGTTGTTTGAATTCTTAGCAGTCTTAAAATTTCAATTTATTCGATTCTATTCTTAACTCATTTTTATACATTCTAATGAATAGGCCTAAATATTTTAATGACTACACATATATATTTAATATCTATTTGTTTGTATGCTACACAGAAATATCAGAGGATATTAGATGAGAAAAAGTTATTTGATTCTTAGCTGGCAGTGTTGCCTAGTGGTACAGTGCTTGCCTAGCATGCACAAAGCCCTGGGTTAAGTTACTCGGTACAATATACATGAAAAAAGCTGAATGTGGTACTGGAGTTCAAGTGGTAGAGCGTTAGTCTTGCAAAAGACTAAAGACTGGGGGAAGTCATCTGATTCTTTGATAATTTCATGTACCATCGTGATTTTATCATCAGATGCAAAACATATATTTTCAAATTTCTGTTGTGTCTGAAAAAATATTTCTGGTAAAAAGTGTGTTTCTAGACATACAAAAGTTTTTATGATATACAAACTTTCAACTTAATTTTAATTATGTTCTAAAATCTATGTGCCAGTGGTTGCATACAGAGATTTCCTTCTTGGATACTGGCTTGTAAAACACGACCTTGGAAATATGCTGTAAAAAAATGTGAACAATAAAATATTTCAATAAAAAATATTGTAAAGGTGATTTACAGAGTGCTTACAGTTATATAAGTCAGGTAATGAGTGCAGTTCCTTATAAATTTTGTCACCGATTCTCTCATTTTCTCCCAGATTTTCCTCTCTTGTCTTCTGTCCTTCCCAAGTTATTCAGTTCATTTGCAACATAGAACCCAGTGAGTTTCACTGCTGAATTGATCTTCTCCTAAGAATATATTCCTTGTTTCTCATTGTGTGAATATTTAGACTCTGTTTAATCAATCATGTCCAAATGTAATTATTTGTCTTTGACTAGCCATTGGGCTTACTTGTAGATTTATAGACACATTTTAATTAATACAAACGAGGGAACCCATGCAACCTATGTTTCTTTGGGTTTGGCTTCCTTTGTTTAGTATGTATTTTTCGGAGTCTATACATTCATGCAGGAATGAGGCAATGTCATTCTTTCTGATGCGAGCATAGAATTCTATTTTCTTGATCCATTCATCCACTGAGGGAGGAGTATTTAAAGAAAGAACAACCCAATTAGTAAATGGACTAAAGACTTAAAGAGAGACTTCAAGGAAGAAATATGAATGGCCAATAAACACATGAAGAGATGTTTGACATCTCTGCCCATAAAAGAAATGCAAGTCAAAACAACATGGAGATTCTACTTCACCCCAGTTAGAAAGGCCATTATCAGAAAAACTTAACAGTAACAAATGGGTGAAGTCAAATGGGCAAAAGAGTAAACTACTACATGGTTGGTAAAAATGTCAACTAGTTCAACCACTCTGAGAAGCAGTATAAAGGTTCCTCAAATGATCAAACATAGTGCTTCTGATGACCCAGCAATCACATTTCTGAGCATCTACCTAAATGATAACAAACAAGGTTACACTAAAGCCACCACTGCCACCATGTTCCTTTAAGCATTGCTTACCATAGCCAAACTATGGAAAGATTAGTATTTGAAACACTGAACTCTGAATATAATATATTGAATTGCTGTTATTGATATGAGTGATTAGCAACCAACTCGGTAGAAAGGAAGATTTTTCAACTTTGGTTAATTGCTTGAGATGAAATGTGGATTTTCCGAGAAATTCAGGCTCAGCCTGAAATATAACCCATTGGATTTCTGGCTTTGGAGTCTGAATAACACAACTACGTCTGTTTGGTATCTAACTTACAGTCATCACGCTGTTAGACTTCTCAGTCTCTATATTTTTGTTAGATAAAAGTTTATAATAAGTCTCTCTATGCTATTCATTATTTTCCTCTGAAAATTTGACTAGTACACATCTTAAGCAGATATTGCAATAGATACAGTTGTCTGAACAAGAAAAAAGATTAGAAAAAAATGTACAATAGCGGGTGCAGTGGCTCGCGCCTGTAATCCTAGCTACTCAGGAAACAGATCTGAGGATTAAGATTCAAAGCCAGACTGGGCACAAAAGCACCTGAGACTCTTATCTTCAATTAACCTCTAGAAAAAGGAAAGTGAGGCCTGGCTCAAGGATAGGGCATTATCTTTGAGCTGAAGAGCTTAGAGGCAGCGTCCAGGCTGAGTTCAAGCACCACGATCCCCCCCCAAAATTTTTTATACAAAATGGCAAACGCATATGTATATATACAAAATGTATGTTTTAAAGTATGTATTTATATTCTTTTGCAATTAATAACTACTAATAACCAGTAATTTTATTTTCACCAATATATATTTTAACTTTATCATTAGATAAGCTTAAAGAAGTAGCTTCTAAAATATTGTACAGAAATGAGAGGGTTGATAGCTGAGAACACAACATTTAATTTTGAATGATTCTCATTTCTATTCTACTAATGAAATGTGTTTAATGATCTATTTATAATGCCATACTTATTTTCTCCATTTAAAATATACTGAAATGATTTTGCAACAAAAGATAGCAATAGCATAAAATTTCAAATCCTGATGTAAAATTATTTGTCTGACAAGTAATGTTGCTACTAGGCATATTATTAATATATAGTGGTTCTAAGAATAAACATTTTTATGTAGTTTTTATAATTAAAACCTCAAATTTCATCACAGTTGTCATATTTTAAAGAAGGTAAAGTCTATAAAGTATTAAAATGTTAAATTAATTTTGTTAATAATGAAGTAAACTAAAATTTTATGTAATAAGTAATTTCCTTCAAAAGATTGCAATTTTTTATGTGTGTGAATCCTAGGGCTTGAAATCAAGGCCTGAATTCTGTCTTTGAGCTTCTTTGCTCAAGTCTAGTGCTTTATAACTTGAGGTACAACTCCACTTCTGGCTTTTTTTTTCTTTTTTGATGCTAGTTGGAAAAAAGGGTCTCAAAAACTTTCCTACCTAAGTTGGCTTTGAACTCAGACTTCTGAGTAGCTAGTAGTAGCCACCCATTCCAGGTTCAAAAAAAATTATTCTTAGCCCAAAAGCAGAATACGATTTCAACAAGAAAAAAATTACACATCAAAAATGAATCAATAAATAATAAATATAATAAATAATCTGCAACAGGTTTTAAAATCTAACTGCAAAAATAGTATATAGGAATAATATAGGAATAATTACAATAACAATCATTACAATACTAATTAAAAGTAATATCAAGATTATTGAATTTAAGTAAAACCTAAATATGTTTAATTTGGATAGGGTGGGAGGAAAGAGGTTACATAGCATAACTAAAACTAACAACCTAAAATGGTTCACATAAAATGTGGTTTGGGATTATAATATTAAAGAGACACATGGCCTATAGACACATGAAGAAATGCTCAACATCTCTAGTCATAAAAGAAATGCAAATCAAAACAACTCTAAGATTCCACCTCACTCCAGTTAGAATGGCCAGGATCAGGAAAACGAATAATAACAGATGCTGGAGGGGATGTGGCCAGGAGGGATCACTACTACACTGTTGGTGGGAGTGAAAACTCGTTCAACCACTATGGAAAGCAGTATGGCAGTTCCTCAAAAGGCTAAACATAGAACTCCCCTATGACCCAGCAATTCCACTACTAGGTATTTACCCAATCGTCCAGAATGTAGGGCATACTAAATCCACTAGTACAACAATGTTCATGGCAGCGCTATTCACCATAGCAAAGATATGGAACCAATCTAGATGTCCCTCAGTTGATGAGTGGATCAACAAGTTGTGGTATTTGTACACAATGGAATTCTATGCTGCTGTCAGAAAGAATGACATCGCCCCATTTGTTAGGAAATGGAAAGACTTAGAAAAAATCACATTAAGTGAAGTAAGCCAGACTCAAAGGAACTTAGGCTCAATGGTTTCCCTCATTTGTCATAATCAGTAGAAACCTTGGGCTCTACTAGCAGAGATCTACAATAGAGTAAAACCTTGATACATAAGGCCATATAATATGAAGCTAATTGAAAGGACCTCCAGGATATTGAAACAAAAGCCATATAACAAATGATTGTTGTCCTTAATGTACAATGTTATCTGTCATTTCCTTTGCTGTCCCTTGGGTATCACATATTGTTACAGTACCTCACTTTGTTAGCTGATATATTGAATTTATTTGTATTTGGTTATTCGAAATTTGATAGGGAAGGGGGGAAAACCAAGATGGGGGGGGTGGTTGGGGGGAGGGTAAATGGTACCAAGACATGTGAAAGGGTATCAATGTATGTGAATTAATGCACCTTCTATATGGCAAATATCATGTAACCCTTTTATTAATTACAATAAAAATATTAAAAAAATAAAGAGAAATTTCAGCCAAAAACCAAGAAATACAGTAAAAACAGGAAATTTTTACTGATACAAGATCCCTCCAAGGGTACTAATAGGGTTAACTAATATTTAATTAATAGTGTTTTCATTTTCTGGGACTGATGATTAAATCTTTGTTGAACAAATGAATTGATGCCATAAAGCAACTGGAAACTTTTGTGTAGAACTGAAGTGTAAAATAGAAATATGCAATAGTACACAACTTTATTGCACATAACATGGCTTCTGACACAGATATTGCACATAAAGTTTGTATTATTCTTATCAATCTGAATAATCTATCAACTTCAACCTCCAATAATCAAGAATAGATGTCATGATTGTATAGGTATACATTATCATCACATGATGTAATTCATTTCATCCTACAAATTACAATAAATTCCCAATGACGAATTTCAAGGTTTTTTTTTTTTCATTTCTACTCTGTGGCTATCTAGTGTCACTAAATCCAATTTAATAAATTTTATATTTAAACAATCACAAAAACAAGAAAAACATCAAGCAACTATTTGTAGACACTGGAGAACAAACAAAAGTAGATAGACAGTGTAGGACACAATGAATTCAACCTTATGTTTTCAGCCTATCTTAGATGCCTTGGATACAAAATGTTACTCAAGCTCTATCACTTGACATTAGAACGACTTCCGGCTTTTACTGTATATGTGGTATCAAGGAATCAAACCTGGGTCTTTGTACATGCTAGGCCAGAACTCTACCACTAGGCCAAACTTCCGGCCCTTGAATATTTTTTATCAAAATGATTCTCAAATTTTGTTAAGTGCAATAAAAGAACAAATATTTAGCTTGCTTGCCTTAGTAACTTTTTGTTAAGATGAGGGTATCTTATCTGTTTGAAAACATGCACTCTACCAACTACGCCAAACTCACAGTCCCTCCAGATGGTCAAGAACATGATATATATACACATATATATATATGTATATATATACATATATATATATATATATGAATATGATGCACCACAAAGAGAAATAAAATTACGTCATTTGCAAGAAATAGATGAAAAATAAAAGCTTGAGACCAGCCAGATCAGGAAAGTCCATGAGATTCTCATCTCCAATTAACCACCAGAAAACTGGATGTGGTGCTGTGACAATGCCCAGACCCTGAGTTTAAGTCCTGTGTGTAAAAATGGTATTTTATCAATAGGTAAAGTTTACTTGTAAAATTTACTTGTAATAAGTAGAGGGGATTAAGTAATATGTTGCTATTCCATAAGGTTTTGTAATGCCAATCTATTATTAAATGAAAATTATTAATTATTGTAAATTTATTATTTAAGTATGTACACCATGTATTGCTCTCTAGAATTTGGTAAAAATATCAAGTCCAGAAGTGAAGCACATATCTTTTCACTTCTTTACAAATTGTATAGCACCCTTTTTTCTAATGGATGAGTATGATTCCACTGTGCATAAATAACATTTTTGGGCCTGTGTATTGTTGGGCTTTTGGGGGCTAGAGCTCTACCACTTGGGCCATAGTGCTGCTTCCAGCTTTTTCTATGTTTGTGGGACCTAAGAATCAAACCCGGGGGTTTATGCATGCTAGGCATGCACTCTATCATTACCCATGCTTCTGGCCCCATGACATATTGTCTTGATAGATTCATCCATTGAGAAGCATCCAGGCTGATTCCAGACCTTGGCTCTGGTGAATAGTGCTTCAATGAACATGGCTTTACTCTGTGTTAGTTTGTAGTCTTTTAGATAAATGCTCAGGAGTGAAACTCCTGAATCATAATGTAGTTCTAGGTTTAATTTTTTGAGGAACCTTCATATTGCTTTTCATAGTGGTTGACAAAAGTTTATATGTCAGCCAACAGTGTATTAGGGTTCAATTTTGGCTTCATCCTTGCCAGCAGCTGTTATCCTTTGTTAAGTGAAACAAGTGAGGCCCATAGAGAAAGGTACTTGCTTTTCCTTACATGTGGAAGCTAGATTCACCTTACAAATTTATACGTTAGGTGGTATACAAGTATCTACAAATGTATTAGATAATCAAAATCCAAATTCAACCAAAGAAATACCAGAATCATATATGTGAAAGGAGTA
>NC_143515.1:28420707-28425707 GCF_031878675.1 Megascapheus bottae
GTACTATTGCATATTTCTATTTTACACTTCAGGCTTCTACACAAAAGTTTCCAGTTGTTTATGGATCAATTCATTTGTTCAACAAGATCTAATCACTCAGTCCAGAAAATGAAACACTATTAATTAAATATTAGTTAACCATATAGTACCCTTGGAGGGATCATTGTAATCCAGTACAAATTTCAAGGTTTTTTTTTTTTTTCATTTCTACTCTGTGGCTATCTAGTGTCACTAAATCCAATTTAATAAATTTTATATTTAAACAATCACAAAAACAAGAAAAACATCAAGCAACTATTTGTAGACACTGGAGAACAAACAAAAGTAGATAGACAGTGTAGGACACAATGAATTCAACCTTATGTTTTCAGCCTATCTTAGATGCCTTGGATACAAAATGTTACTCAAGCTCTATCACTTGACATTAGAACGACTTCCGGCTTTTACTGTATATGTGGTATCAAGGAATCAAACCTGGGTCTTTGTACATGCTAGGCCAGAACTCTACCACTAGGCCAAACTTCCGGCCCTTGAATATTTTTTATCAAAATGATTCTCAAATTTTTGTTAAGTGCAATAAAAGAACAAATATTTAGCTTGCTTGCCTTAGTAACTTTTTGTTAAGATGAGGGTATCTTATCTGTTTGAAAACATGCACTCTACCAACTACGCCAAACTCACAGTCCCTCCAGATGGTCAAGAACATGATATATATACACATATATATATATGTATATATATACATATATATATATATATATGAATATGATGCACCACAAAGAGAAATAAAATTACGTCATTTGCAAGAAATAGATGAAAAATAAAAGCTTGAGACCAGCCAGATCAGGAAAGTCCATGAGATTCTCATCTCCAATTAACCACCAGAAAACTGGATGTGGTGCTGTGACAATGCCCAGACCCTGAGTTTAAGTCCTGTGTGTAAAAATGGTATTTTATCAATAGGTAAAGTTTACTTGTAAAATTTACTTGTAATAAGTAGAGGGGATTAAGTAATATGTTGCTATTCCATAAGGTTTTGTAATGCCAATCTATTATTAAATGAAAATTATTAATTATTGTAAATTTATTATTTAAGTATGTACACCATGTATTGCTCTCTAGAATTTGGTAAAAATATCAAGTCCAGAAGTGAAGCACATATCTTTTCACTTCTTTACAAATTGTATAGCACCCTTTTTTCTAATGGATGAGTATGATTCCACTGTGCATAAATAACATTTTTGGGCCTGTGTATTGTTGGGCTTTTGGGGGCTAGAGCTCTACCACTTGGGCCATAGTGCTGCTTCCAGCTTTTTCTATGTTTGTGGGACCTAAGAATCAAACCCGGGGGTTTATGCATGCTAGGCATGCACTCTATCATTACCCATGCTTCTGGCCCCATGACATATTGTCTTGATAGATTCATCCATTGAGAAGCATCCAGGCTGATTCCAGACCTTGGCTCTGGTGAATAGTGCTTCAATGAACATGGCTTTACTCTGTGTTAGTTTGTAGTCTTTTAGATAAATGCTCAGGAGTGAAACTCCTGAATCATAATGTAGTTCTAGGTTTAATTTTTTGAGGAACCTTCATATTGCTTTTCATAGTGGTTGACAAAAGTTTATATGTCAGCCAACAGTGTATTAGGGTTCAATTTTGGCTTCATCCTTGCCAGCAGCTGTTATCCTTTGTTAAGTGAAACAAGTGAGGCCCATAGAGAAAGGTACTTGCTTTTCCTTACATGTGGAAGCTAGATTCACCTTACAAATTTATACGTTAGGTGGTATACAAGTATCTACAAATGTATTAGATAATCAAAATCCAAATTCAACCAAAGAAATACCAGAATCATATATGTGAAAGGAGTTGGCTAAGATAAGGGAAAAGGGGTAGAGGAAAAAGCAGAAAAAAAGAGGATAGATGAAAAAAGGAGAAGAGAGACCGGGAGTTTGGTCTAGTGGTAGAGTAATTGCCTAGCATGTGTGAAGACCCAAGTTTGATTCCATGGTACCACATACATAGAAAAAGAAAAAGGAAAAAGCCAGAAATGGTGTTGAGGCTCAAGTTGTAGAGCTCTAGCCTTCAGAAAGTCCAAGGACAGTGCCCAAGACTGGCAGAGAGAGAGAGAGAGAGAGAGAGAGAGAGAGAGAGAGAGAGAGAGAGAGAGAGAGAGAGAGGAGAGAGGGAGGGAGGGAGGGAGGGAGGGGGAGGGAGAGGGAGGGAGGGAGGGAGGGAGGGAGGGAGGGAGGGAGGAGGGAGGGAGGGAGGGAGGGAGGGAGGGAGGGAGGGAGGGAGGGAGGGAGAGGAGCAGAGAGAGAGAGGAGGAGAGAGAGAGAGAGAGAGAGAGAGAGAGAGAGAGAGAGAGAGAGAAGAGAGAGAGAGAGAGAGAGAGAGAGAGAGAGAGAGAGAGGAGAGGGAGAGGAAGAGGAGAGGGAGAGGGAGGGGAGGGCGAGGAGCAGGAGGAGAGCAGAGAGAGGAGAGCCAGAGGAGAGGACAGGAGAGGAGGCGAGGCGAGGCGAGGCGAGTCGAGGCGAGGCGAGGCGAGGCGAGGAGAGGAGAGAGGAATGTAGTCAAGATCCAATCTCAATGTATACCCTATCATTTAAGAGGGAGGGAGAGAGGGATGAGAATGTTGAAAGGGATGCCATTGATTACTATGCATTGTGGCTGGGTGCCAGTGGCTCATGACTGTAATCCTAGCTAATCAGTAGGCTGAAATCTGAGGATCTCTGTTCAAAACCAGGCCAGGCACGAATCTGTGGGACTCGTATCTCCAATTAACCATCATAAAACCTGAAGTGGTGCTGTGGATCAACGTGGTAGAAGGTTAGCTTTGAACTGAATTGCTCTGTGTCAGTGCCAAGGCTGGGACAGAGTTCCAAAAAAAAAAAAAAAAAAAAAAAAAAAAAAGAAGCATTGTGCTCATAAACTGCTTTGCTAAAAGGATAGCCATTTGCACTTCTAAAAATGATAAAGGGAAAAAGAAAGTAAAAGCCCACTCTTTGGGATGTGTGACATTTATTTTCATTTTTGTATTAAATATGTTTTAAAACAAGAAAGTAAATAGTACCCTGACTATTTGGGCAAATTCTGTGCTTTTCTTTTCTTATTATTTTCTGATTGCATTTCCCATGTCTGTCCTGTCTCCTGTATTCATGCTCATGTAGCTATTATTTTTTCAATTAATCAAAAATGTGATTTCATGTTTTGAAATGTATTCATTTCACAAATAAAAGCTTGACTTTTGTTCTGTCTATATTTTTGTTTTCCTTTCAGCTTTGTTGTTTCTAAATAGTCTGTAATGACAACTAGTCCTGCTAATACCAATTATACAATAAAAATTTCTGATTTAACTTCTAAATGTTTTAATGCTCTGATTTTTATGAGTTTTACTTGGAATTTTATTATGCCTTACTAAACAGTATAGTTATAGTCACAGAAGCTGCACCTTTTTGAAATTTAACTATTTATTCCTTTTTTGTCTTATGAAACGCTTTTACAAATTTTCAATTATGTGAAAAGCAAAATATTTTATTGGAAATTTAAATGAATTTATTTGTCAGTTGCTGGTAAAACACACCTGTTATTTTAGCTACTCAGAAATCAGATCTGAGGATTGTGATTCTAAGCTGTTCCAGGCAGGAAAGTCTGTGATACTCTCATTTCTGATTACCAATGTAAACCCATAAGTGAGAATGTGACCCAAATGCTAGAGTCCTATCCTTGAACAAGAAAATTAAAAATCATTCATTTTGAAACTCACTTTCTTCTCCATAGTTTCTCTTATTGATAATAATTATTAGTAGTGTATACCTAGGATAGTCCTAGCAGAGATTCACAATAGCTCAATAGCTATGTATGTGTGCATGACCATATAAAATGTTATTAATTGCAGTGATGTCCTGATGTGGAAAGAGGGTTTTCTGTTGTGGTTTGGTTGTCTTTATTATTATTATTATTATTATTATTATTATTATTATTATTATTATTATTATTTTCCAGTCTTGGGAATGAGCTCAGGGCCTTAACACTGTCCTTGGGTTTTTCTCAAGGCTAGAGCTGTACCACTTGAACCTCAGCTTTTTCTATATATATGATACTGAGGAATCAAACCTGGGTCTTTGTGCATACTAGGCAAGAACTCTACCACTAGGCAAAACTCCCAGTCAGTCTTTTTCTAAGTGTATGGTTTGCAGTTATTTTTTGTGTCTCTCACTCTTTTTTTCTTCTCTGGTTTATTCCTAGTAGTCACTGTTTCTGATTTTGGTACCCTTTGTCATGTACGTAAGTCTATCTGACTTGGGGAATGGAAGGAGAATGACAGACATGGTGGGACAAAGGGATAACCAATGCATCAAAGGTATGTACTATGTTCAAAATGAACTTTACCCCTTGAGGGCAGGGATTTGGGAGGGAGAGAGTGGGAGAAATCAAGGGAAGGTTTGAAATTGAATGCATTCATCACCGCGCTTATATAACTTTAACTTCTTTGCACATCATCTTTACAAAAAAATAAAAATAAATAAATACAACTAATAAAAGGAAAGAAAATCAATTTATTTTTATTTATTTTTTTCCTTTTGTAGTTTTCAGAACTTCAAAAGCCTGCACAAGTGTATATAATTTAAGATATCCGTCGAAGCGTCCAGTGTTTTATCTTAGTCATCTTCCCATTATTCTCTCATGTCATCTGTTCCCCCCTGAATATTCATTGTTTTCCTTTCTTCTTTCCTTACTTGTTTTTCTTTCCTTTCCTTCTTTTTCTTTCCGCTTTCCTTTTCTCTTATCTTTCTCTTTTACTTTCACTTTCCCATTCCTCTTCCCCTTGCCCTTACCTTTTCTTTCCTTTGATTCAGATTGAAAGGAAGGCCTTATTCATAATAAGCAATGCCTCTACTAGTGACCCCAGTGAGGTTTTGACTATTAAAGACACAGAACAAAGAATTGCATTGGCAGAATGAAGGTCTTTACAACATTAAAATGAAGTGTTTCCATGGAAG